>NC_056746.1:228532809-228695309 GCF_019279795.1 Protopterus annectens
CAATATGGGATGATTTTTTTATATAATGTTAGATGTATTTATAACAAAAAGGAATGCATCCAGGTCCCATAACAGATTATGTATGAATTTGATTTGAAAATTACAGTATAACGTTACTACAATATTTAGGTCCTGAAATTATGAAACAGGAATATGAATGTTCTACTACGAAAAGGCCTGTTCACCCATAAGATTAGCATGAAAAAAGCAGCATAGTGCATGCACGCATGCATGGCTGGTTTGTAAAAAACAGTCAGATGAACTGTGACAAAAGGAGAAAAAAATAGAGTAATCAGCACAAAGCAGAGTGGTTGACAAAGATGTTCAATTTCCACACTCTTCACCTATGGCCAGCTCCATGCAGTAAATGGATAAAGTTGTGACTGTGTCCCATGCAGACTGGGACTGATTTGAGATTCAGACATTGTAGGAGTTAGTGGATAGCCATAGGTAAGAGAGGTCTATGCTGGTTCATTTCCTTAGGGTGGGGGGAGGGAAAGTGATGACACCTTAGCCTGCTGTAGAACTGAAAGTAAGCAGCAGTGACAAGAGTAAGGGATGTGTGTGTCTGCTATTACACAGTATAGTGATGCACTGCAGTCAACATGGAAAATGTGTCAAAGATATATAACTGATGCTACAGAATGAACAGGTAAAGCTGCTGTGGGGAGTGTTGGGGTCGGGGACGAACAAACAACAGTGTATGGTTGATGGTTCCTCATCTCTGAGCTCTCACTCCCAGTAGCAATCACTTACAGGTAATGGTAATCATCACTAAACAGTAGGGGATTCCTCATCCTCACGAGGTACATTCAGTAATTTGGAATGCAAAAATAAATGGACATAGTACTGGAAGGAGTCTGATGGATGGCAGACAGGAAAGGCACCTATAAAAAATCTCTTCACTCAGCTGCTAAAAATAATACTGCTGCAAATTAAATGTAATTACTAAAACATCAGGTATTAAAGCAGTAACAAAAGTTTGCTGTGTAGCACAAATCATAAATCCAGATTCTTGATCCACTCCAAGGCATCCACTGTGATCAACAAAAAATAATTATATTTTAAACTTGTACTGCACTTTTTTGAACTGTATTTTGCTCAACTGCTGTTTCATTTTTTGCTCTTGTTGCTACTGCTACTTTGACCGTTTTTTTTTTCCTGCACTTTGAAATCCTAGTACTTCTATACGTTCATAGCATAGGATAGATTCAGATCTGCTGAAGCTAAGCTGTATGCCATACACTGAGCACTAAAACCAGCCATCCTACATTAAGAAGGCCCTCCTGCAGTCTTGTGGCAGAAGTGAGCAGCCCAGGACCCATCTGAGTTGGGGACTGTTGGAATAAGGCTGTTTTGGGCTCTTCCACTGGCTAGTTTGTGTTTAAACTAACTTGTATTTAAGCACCATGTTTGTGAGTACCCGCACACCATGTGACGGGGTTTAGCTCTGTTGTGTATAGACGAAAATGCTTAGAAACACCAAATTTCCCTTGATAACTGCTAGAGAACCCTCCTGCTAGAGAACCCTCCTCAGCTCTACTGCCTCACTGTGCACAATGCAGCTGCACATTGCTACCCAGACAGCAACTCAGCTGTGCATTCTGAGGGGTTGACACAGTCTTCCACCCTTAGCCTTCCACAGAATAGCCACCCTTGTTAGTCTCACAAGCGAATCCTGGTCCATCTATCCCATCCCCAGTAGTCACTACAATATATATCTGCCACAATGGAAGGACAGTTTCTCACTATTTCTCTAGCCAACCTGACTGACATGGACATCCTGAGGCAATGTAACAACTGCCTTATGTACATGGACAAGCAGATGCTACTAAAGCTAACAAAGTATGTGAGAGATGTAACCATACCATGAAATTAGTATCAGTCCTCTCACATAACAACAAGACATACAACAGGTTGTCATTGCACACACACACACACACACACACACACACACACCTTTCCCTGTTCACACAACAGAAAGTCATAACACTTAAATCTACATATGTGGAGGTACTCACTAAGAGCCTACCAAAAGACCAGAGACCTCCCAAGCACAAACATACACATACTGATACACAAATAGAATTCACCACCACACCTAACAACACACGAGTGTCTCAACAACTATGCCCCTAAGCCAAACACCTCAAAACCAAATGTTCTGGTTATAGGCGACTCAACAGTGAGACACACAGATGTCCCCCTCACCAGGATGAACAAGGAGGTGGTCAGGGTCAGCTGCCTGTCAGGTGCCAGAATCTTTCAAATCATGCACACACTGAAGTTGCTCAGCAACAATTACTGTTATAACCCTGTCATAGCACATGCTTGAGACGTACCTCTCTGGAATATATGAAGAGAAACATGACCGAACTTCTCAGATTATGTATCCCAGAGGCAGGGATGTCATTAGCCCTAAGCAGCATTCTACCTTCACCGAGGATGATGCCACAATGCAGACAAAAAATTATTTATTTCAATAATTGGCTTAGCTTCTGGTGACAGTCCAAAGGGATTCAGTATCTGCCTGGGAAGACATGGTCAACAGTCCATGCTGCTTTGCCATAGATGGCTTTCACCCATCTCCTCGAGGCTTTTTTTAATACTGGCAAAGACGCCCGTCTCTCACATAGTGCCGTTTTTAGGCAATGTCCAAACAACAAAAAGTACAGTTTTGTACCTACCATAAATGTAGATGTTCGAAGATCCACATTGCTGCAGTCATAACTATTGGGTAGTCCGCTGTCCTCGGTCGGCCCGAATACCAAAGTGTTAGGCTGGCGTCGGTCATGGTCGCTTAGATCTGACGTCAGTACGCCGTGGTACTAAAGGGCATGACCGACGTCATATCCTCAGTCTTTCTTGCCCCAGATGTCAGAAGGCCCTAAAAAGAAAGGCCATAGCCAAAACACAGAGAAACATCCAACCACCCATGTACAAACAATGTATACAACCCAAAACACACAACCACCCCAAACCACAGTGGGGAAGGAGGGAGGGTAAATTGGACTGCAGCAATGTGGATCTTCGAACATCTACATTTATGGTAGGTACAAAACTGTACTATGTTCTTCATCTCACATTGCTGCAGTCATAACTATTGGGTAGAATCCCAAAGCAAAGGTAAAGGGAGGATGGCAAAATTATAAAGCATTGGGAGCTGCTAAAATGCCCTGTAAAACTACAGTGGCAAACCCAGCCCTAGATTTGGAGTAAAGAGGTAGATGGTAATGTTTAGAAAAAGTGTGCACTGAACTCCAAGTAGCTGCCTCCAAAATATCTTTAGTAGCTACACCCCTTAAAAAAGCAGTTGAAGTGGCAGTAGCCCTAGTGGAATGAGGTCTGATTCCAGCCGGAATCTCCTTGCCATGATGAGAATAACAAAAAGCAATACAATGGCCAATCCACTTAGAAATAGTTTGTTTAGAAACAGGTTTCCCCTGAGAACCCAAAGCAAAAGAAACAAACAACTGTTGAGACTGTCTGAACCCTTTAGTTCTGCTCAAATAATAACGCAACTGCCTGTGAATATCCAAAGAGTGCAAAATCTTTTCCCCTTTATTTTGGGGATCAGCATAAAAAGTAGGCAAATGAATAGACTGGTTCAAGGCCACATTTGAGACCACTTTAGGCATGAAAGTAGGGTTAGTACGCAAAGAGACCCTGTCCTTATGAAAAATTAGGAAGGGTTCAACTGCCATTAGAGCCTGTAATTCAGATACCCTTCTAGCAGACGTAACGGCCAACAAAAAAGCTGTCTTCCAAGACAAAAACTTCAACTCAGCTGTAGCTGCAGGTTCAAAAGGAGATAAAGTGAGTTTCTCCAACACAAAATTGAGATCCCAGGAAGGAGTAGGAGCTCTACGTGGGGTCTTATGTTCTTTGCTCCTCTAAGAAATTGCTTGAACAAAGGATGAGAGAATAAAGGTGGGTCACAGTCATAGTGAGCAGAAATGGCTGCAGCATGAACTTTTACAGAGGAGAAAGACAAACCTTTGTCTAGTAATTCTGTAAGATACTGAAGTGAAACACTCAAATTAGGTACTGAAACATCAAAGCACTTTGCTTTGCTCCAAAGAAAAAATCTCCTCCATTTATCAGCATAAACCTTCCTTGTACTAGGCCGTCTGGCCTCCAAAATAACATTCAAAACTTGTTGAGGAAGCTTCAACCCTCCAGGGTCTAGAACCGAATATGCCAA
This sequence comes from Protopterus annectens, assembly GCF_019279795.1. Classification (NCBI taxonomy): domain Eukaryota; kingdom Metazoa; phylum Chordata; order Ceratodontiformes; family Protopteridae; genus Protopterus; species Protopterus annectens. Next base: position 228,537,014 of record NC_056746.1, read on the forward strand.
GCTGCCAGATGCAGGGACTGTATCTTGACATTGAGGAAATGATTGCCTGCCTGGGTCAAAAGGTGTGGACTTGCTGGCAAAGGCCAAGGAGGCTCCCGTACTAAACTCCTCAGCAGAGGGTACCAGTGCTGACGTGGCCAATCTGGAGCTATAAGAATCATGGAGGGCTTGTCCTGTCTGACCTTCAAGAGCACCCTGGGAAGGAGAGGCAGAGGAGGAAAGGCATAGACGTGAAGATTGTTCCAATTGAATGAAAGAGCATCCACTTTCCAAGCTTTTGGATGAAACATCTTTGTGCAAAACTTTGGCAGCTGGAAATTCAGTGGAGAAGCGAACAGATCTATGTCTGGAGTCCCCCAAAACACTGTCAACTGTCAAAATACATGAGGATCCAGTTTCCACTCGTGGGGATCCACCATCTGTCTGCTCAAAACATCCGCTAAGGAGTTCTGTGCTCCTGGCAGAAACCTTGCTTGAAGAGTGAGGTGCAAACTGAGAGCCGTCTCCCACAAAATCATAGCTTGCCTGCAAAGTGGGTACGAATGGGTTCCCCCTTGCTTGTTGATGTACCACATGACAGTTGTGTTGTCTGTTTGAATCAACACTTGTCCTGGGTGTAGTAGATCCTTGAAGGCCATCAATGCAAATTGGACTGCTAACATCTCCTTCATGTTGATATGCAAATGTTGAAGTCTGGCAGGCCACGTGTCTTGAACCCATTTTCCATTGAGGTGTGCTCCCCAAGCCTTGTCCGAGGCATCTGTCGTTAAAATCTGACTCGCCTCTGGTCGGGTCACAGAGAGTCCCTTGTTTAGGTGACATTCCTGAGCCCACCACAAAAATTCCTTTTGAATGCAAGGTATTATTTGAATGACAGTGTCCAAATCGTGGCAGTGTTGAGTCCATACACTCTTGAGATACCATTGTAACTTCCTCATATGCAGTTTGGCATTGGGAAGCACCAGAATACAAGATGCCATGAACCCCAAGGCTTGAAGGACTGTCCTTGCAGTCAGCCTGGACAGGTGAGACAATTGTTGGAAGTAAAGGGAAAGATTTCTTTGCTTGTCCGGGGTCAAAAACGCCATCTGAGAGGCTGTATTCAGTCTCACACCCAGAAAGCACACGTCCTGAGAGGGTACTAGACTGGACTTTATTTCGTTCACAGAATACCCTAGGCACCTTAACACTGCCATAACATATTGAAGATGGTGAAGTAGCTTGTCTTTGTCTTGAGCAAGAATCAGGCAATCGTCCAAGTAAGGATAAATCTGTATTCCTCTTAACCTGAAGAAGGCTATCACTGGAGCCAGAAACTTTGTGAATACCCTGGGCGCAGTAGATAAGCCAAAGGGCAATGCAGAGAACTGATAATGTAAAGTCCCAGCCAGCGCAGGAATCTCCTGCAGCTTGGCCTGATAGGAATATGAAGATAAGCCTCCTTGAGATCCAGAGTTACCATTCAGTGATCTTTGCCTAGCATAGGTAGAAGTTGTTGCAAAGTCAACATTTTGAATTTTGGAATGTCCAGGTATGTGTTGAGAATAGACAAATCCAGAATCGGTCTCCAAGTGTCTCCCTCCCTTCTTTGGAACAAGAAACAGGCGAGAATAAAAGCCTAGGCCCACCTCTAATGGAGGCACCTGCTGGATAGCTCCCATGTGAAGAAGTAAAGAAATCTGTTTGTGAGCCTCTGCCTTTTGCTGAGGAGGAATGTCTGGCATGCCTTTGAAAGGGGGCAATGTGTGGAAATAAAACTTGTAGCCTCGGTTTATAATGTCCAACACCCATTTGTCCTGGGTGACTAAAAGCCAATTTTGCCTGAAAAGTGCCAACTTTCCCCCTAGAGGAGCTGCCAGACAAGAAGGATCGGGCAGCTGAAGGTGCAGGTCATTGGGTCTGCTTACGAAAGGACTGGCCCCTGCCCTCACCAGCAGACTGCGCAGGGGAACTCCACGTCCTAGGCCTAAAAGAACCCTGTGCATGAGCTCTGCCCCTACCACATCTAGATCTGCCTCTAGACTGTAAATCAGAAGAAGGGTAAGCCCATCCCTTAGTAGGCCAATTTCTGCTAAACTTAGGGGGCTGCACTTGTAAGAAATCTTTAACAGTCTGCATAGACTTAGCTTTGTCCTCCATTTTCTTCAAGACTGACTCCACAGGAGAACCAAACAAAACTTCAGACTGAAGGGGAGCATCCAAAATTCGAGCTTTCACATGCTCTGACAAGTTTTGATCCTTAAGCCAAGCGTGCCTACGAATAACTGATCCAGTGGCGGCCACCCTAGAAGAGGCCTGCAAAGCATCAAAACCACACTGCAAGGAATGCTTACCCACCTGATCAGAGGCATGAACCAAATCCTGTAATTCCTTACACTCTATGCCCTCTGCTAAAGCATCCACCTTAGATTTCAATTGACTAAGAAGAAAATTCTGGTATTTCAGCATATGAAACTGGCAATTTAAAGCCCTCATTGCAAGAGTGGAAGAGGTATACACTTTTTTACCCCACCTATCCAGAGCTTTAGAGTCCTTATCCATAGGAACTGGATTCTTTACAACAGAAGCCCTGACACCCTTAGGTCCCTGACTAATAGTTTCAGGGTCCGCCCTAGGGCTCTTATACAAGTACTTATGAGCCTCTGGCACCCTGTAATACCTGTCTGGCTTAACTGGGGCAGGAGGCAAAGAGTCTGGATTAAGTGAAGCCTCAGAGAAAACATCCTGTACAACATCTAAGACCGGAGGTATAGCCAAGGGCCTATGTTGTGGCAAAAACAAGAATTCCCTAAGCCTCTTTCGGGAATCTGAGAAATCCTGACATTCCCATTTAAAATGCTCCCTCATAGAATGCAGAGTTTCTGAAAAAGAAAAATCCTATGGAGGGGAAGCAGAGGGACTAGAATCCTCTGCGTCAGAATCAGAATAAGGGGGAAAATCCTGAATGTCTTCAGCCGAAGACTCTGAATAATCTGAAGAATGTTCCAATCCTTCCACCTCTGGCTCCACCCTAGGCCTCTTATCTGGAGGGGGCATAGAACCTCTAATCAAGGTAATTAAATCTTCTGCCATTTTAAGCATGTGTTTTTTAGGCACAGAACCTGCAGAACTAGGACTGACGCCAGAGGAAGATAAACCAGGCCTGGCCTTTGAAGGTACCTTAGAGACAGAGGGAGAAGGCCTAACCACCTTATGCAAAGAAGGGAGCACAGCCACCTGAGAGGCCCCCTCAGCCTGACCTGACTCCTGAGAGGCCACATCTAGCAAAACTAAAGGTTCCTCCTGAGACTCAACTGAAACCTCGGCGGATCCACAGACTCCACCGTGGTCTCTAAAGAACCGGCGTCCGAACGGACGACTCATCCTGTCTGGTTTTCAAAGATTTCTCCTTGCGCTTCTTGGCGGTAGCGGGCGGAGGATCCGACGGCATATTATAATTACACCGCTTACCGAAGACAAGCCTAGCACAATCTAACCTACGCAATAGTGCGCTTATTAAATTTAGCACAAAGCGACACCCGACTACGTCGTGCTCAGGCCCCAAACAAGGAATACAAAGAGAGTGGTAATCCCTATGAGGTATCTGTTTCCCACAAGAAATACAATTATTCACTTTTTCTGACATCCGGAATTAACTGAGGCAAGAAAAGACAAAAATATTCCCCAACGGGGTACTTAGCCCAACTTGGTCTTCGGTCTGAAACTCAGAATACGAAAATTTCAGGATGCCGAACGGCACTTGCAAACGCTGCTTCTGCTTCGGACCATGCGGCAAGAAAGACTGAGGATATGACGTCGGTCATGCGCTTTAGTACCACGGCGTACTGACGTCAGATCTAAGCGACCATGACCGACGCCAGCCTAACACTTTGGTATTCGGGCCGACCGAGGACAGCGGACTACCCAATAGTTATGACTGCAGCAATGTGAGATGAAGAACATCTTCCAATGTAAAGAAATCCACTAAAGACAAACTCAGGATCATGCTGCTTAATGCTAGGAGCCTAAACAGTAAATGGCACTCCCTGGAAGATGCTGACATTTTTGCAGTCACAGAAAAAGCACCCCAGCCGTACAAGGTTACAATGCCTTTCACATGTTCAAACCCCAAAACAAGCGTCAAAGAACCAAAGGCAGTGGTGTAGTCATCTTCATTAAATTCAAATACACCTCGAGACTGAAGAAACAGTACATCTCTTGCCCTATTAACTATAGGAAAAATACCTTTCCACATCATAGTTAGCTATAGGTTTCCGACCATGAACTAGGAGAAGCAAACTGCCTACTTGGACTTGTTAGAGTCGCTCAACATACAGCCAACCCCCTTGGTCATGGCATATTCAACTATCCTTCCATTGACTGAGGGATTTACATGAGCACAGACACGATCAATACAAAGTTCCTGGACTTTGTTAATTCAAATGTCCTGGAACAGTTGGTCTGCACCCCCACAAGGGGTTCAAATGACCTGGGCCTAGTGCTCACCAACATGGGAGGTCATTGCGCTACCCAGTGTGTTGTCCACCCTGGTAAGGTCAGACCATAAATCTGTCGCATGTGAAGTAAAGATCAAACCTGACACCCCTACAAGAGTATAAAAAAAAAAAAATACTGAAAAATTTCTCCAAAGCAAACTATTGCCTATTAAGTGATGGTATAAAAAGTCTCAAAGCCCCTGAAAACACAGGTAATGTCTCCTTTGCAGAGGAATACACAATTGCCCTACATAGCCACTTAAACAAGTGCATTGACTCGGCTTTACCAAACAGGAACAAAACCAGGTCTTCCCAAAAAAACAAGCCACCCTGGTAGATTGTAAACAGAAGTAAGTTAATCAACAAAAGAAAGAAAGTGACATCTAAGAACAGGAGGGAACTAACTCAACAGTGGAAGAATACCCTCCACAGCTTGAACAAACAAATCAGATATCTTGTAAAGTCCTCTAAGGCTAGCTACGAGTCTAAATTAGCAACCCTAGCTAAAGACAATCATAAGGCATTATATTTAGCTACATCTGAAACCTGACAGGGAATGCCTAGCTCTGTGCCGAACTTATAGGGATAGTACCACTCACACTGAATTTGAGGAAATTGCCAACCTGCTAGCTGACAGACTTGGCAATAACTTCAGCCTCCTGCCCCCACCTGATATACCCCAAAGCATTCCCAACATCAGTCTTCTATCTCCAAAGAACAGGTCAAACAAGCATTCTCCAAGGCCAAAACACAGCGTCTATGGGACCAGATAACATCCCAGGCTGCTTACTAAACAATCCAAAACAAGATCTAGCAGAACCACTCTGCACTCTCTTTAACCACAACTTGAGAACTGGCTTTGTCCTGGCAGAGTGGAAAACAGTAACAGTAATCCCCTTGCACAAAGGGGGTCCATCAACTGACTTGGGAAAAATATACCCATAAGCCTAACCAGCCTTATCTGCAAGGCCATGAAAAGAATCATCAAAGACCTCATCTACAAGGACATAGGCAACCTTCAAACTCTTGACCAACTCAGTTTGGCTTCATCAAGGTAGATCTTGCTTATTATAACTGGTGGACTTCTTTGAGAATGTCACCAAAGCTATGGGTGAGGGCAAAACAGTACATACCACCTATCTAGATTTAGCCAAGGCTTATGACACAATCCCCCATTCAGGTGTTATACAGAAACTCTCCCAGCTGGGGATTAACCCATACATTACTAGATGGGTAGCCAACTGACTCACTTACAGAATGCACGCTGTCAAAGCTGGGGAGTCCACCAGTAGACCAGTTACCAGTGGGGTACTGCAAGGATCTGTGCTGGGTCCTCTACTGTTTTGAATCTATTTCTCTATCGTCCAGGCAAAGGTAGATGGCCTGTGGCTTACCAAGTCTGTAGATGACTGTAAACTGGGCACAATCAGAGTCCCCCAACAATGTTAACATATTACAGAAAGGGCTGATGCAGAGAAATGATTGGTGCCAAACTCACGGACTAAAACTTAAAACAAAAAAAGTCTCATTACCCCCCTTTGGCAAAGAAGTACCCTCTGTTAATTATGATATAGATAACACCCCTCTAAGCTCAAACTCAGTGATGTGAGACTCAGGAACACAGGTTGACAGCAAAATAAACTTCAATCACCATATGTCCGTAGTGGTAAGAAAAGCATAATTTACTACATTGCGCATCTTGTAAATAAGGGCATGGCATCCAAGACCAGGGAGGTTACAGCTCCACTGTAGTCGACCTTATCAGAGCAGTAATAGAGTACAATGCTCCCTTCTGTAAGTATCTCACCAGACAGGTGCAGCAACTGGAGAGACCACAGAGGTTTCTTACCAAGGGAATCCAGGGCCTCGAAAACATGAGACACATGGAAAGAAAGAAAGTCCTGTGACTGTACTCTATTATACAGGCTGCTGAGAGGTGACCTGTGCCTGGCCTAGAGAGCAGTCTCGGACTCTGCCCTAATGGAACTGTTGCACATCTGCAAATCAAATGGGACAAGAATAACTCACTCCAGGGATATAAATCTAGCCTGTGAGATTAATAAAACATGCTTTGGAGACAGATGCATCTCCCAGCGATTAAGACTCCTTTGTAATAAGCTCTCATTCCATGTGGAGCAGAGCTCCTCATTTGCCCTATTCAAGCACAACCTTAACAACTGGATGGCTGACCATAAATTCATCCCAGGGGTGGCACCTATGTCCCTTATGGACAGTGGCAGTCGGTGCTGATCAAAAAATCGATCTAACAATGACCATCTTAATATGTTCAATAAGGGTACTCAGGTTTTTACATGGCTAGGCTTGTAAAGGCCCTACGGCCATTAGCCTAGTAACCTCCTGTGAACCGAAGGTGATAATAGATCATCAGAAGAAACCTTATACAGCATTTTCTAACTGCCTTAAGGTGTTGCTGTCAGTAAATGTCTTTCCTCAACAGTATATACTTGTAAAAAGGAAGCTCACAGCCTGAGCCCAATTCCAAAAGACTTGCTCTCAGTGTAAGTGATCATTTGCACTGAGAGCAGTTCTTTTGGAATCTGGCCCCTGGTGTAAGCCTGTTATAGATAGGCCTTACACCAAAAGTAAGTCACTTACCCTGAGAGCAAGTCATTCAAAATCAGGGCAGACAAACGAGAGCAAATCTTTTGAAATCTGGACCTCTGTCTCAGTTTTTTCCTACATAAAAACAGAGTAGAAGACACTACATGAAAAGAATACAAACGGTACATTGTGTTGAATCACGGGACAGACAGATGGGTCTTTGCTCTGAAGACCCTGCAATATAATGAACAGATGTATTTGCTTAGACTAATATTTGCTTAGACTAGAAGCAAAGTGGTGCTGTGGTAGCGTTGTCACCTCACAGTAAGACGTTGTCCAGTTCGATTCTCAGCTAGAGCGTCTTCTGCGTGGAGACATGCATGAATGGGGCGTACCTTCATTGAAGGTTGCGCGTTAGGGCTGGTAACTCGGCACACACACACAAAAAAAAACCTACCAATCATTAGCAGACCGGAGTTCCGCTGTGGCGACCCCTAACCGGGAAAAGCCGTAAGAAACAACAACAACTAGAAGCAAAGCTCTCAATACATAAGACAGTCAGTGAGCATGCAACTTTTCAAAGACAAAATTCAAGTCCCACTGGAGGTAGATTAATCCTCAGAGAAAATTTTTGGAAGCTTCTATTTTTCCATGAATAAGGCTGTAAAATGCAGAAAACTAAAATAAGGCTGAAAACTCTAGATTGCTACAAGCCCATATCTGAAAGCTATTAGGCACTCCCAAGACCACAACAAGCTCTTTCAGATCTTCAGAAAGAACACAGTCTTGCATAATTGATATTTTTAATACTTTTTGTCCCCACTACTTGTCAGCCATCAAATCTCGTGACAATTTTTCCTATTCACTCATACCATACTGATGGAGATAAACAACCCATTCAGTTAAATGGTAGGAAAAGAGCTGGCCATGGGAGGCAAGCCTCCAGGTGGCCATCAGGTTGTTTTCAGTGCTCTAACCATCAATCTCTTTGGCAGCCAAACCTCAGTACTAGTGTATACACACAATCTTTGTCTGTTAGTATAGCAGTGGGCCTAGCTGTCTCACTCCCCACAGAAAAGCAAGCTGGCATCAACTGCTCACTGCCATCCTTCTCCTTCCAGCAGCTTTAGCTGCTACAAGAACTCAGACAGTCTGGGTCATAGTCAAAGCTTTATCTGTCTATGCTATAGAGCAGGAAAGTTAGCTATAAAGGGAATTTTTTTGACAAGGGGTTGTATTTGTAAAGTTCTATAGCCTTCTAAAATTCAGAATGACTGGCTATATGCCTGGTAATCTACAGCAAAGGGGCCACATCACTAAATAAGCCACGTATTTTAGTGGTTGTTGCTGTATTTTTACTGCATAGAGCCACACTGATCTAAGGGGCCCTCTAGTACCTGCAATAAAGCATATATGAACAATTAGTTGTTTTTTTAATTTAGTTTAGCAAGCCGTTGGTTTTCAATTAAGATTCTGCTGCCTTACAGTACAGTTCACTGTACTGCTAATTCTACTTTATTTTCTGATACTTAGTGTATCACATTAAAAAAGCTAAGGTATATTATTCAAATGTACTACTATTAGTTTTCATATAGTCTTGAAATATAATCTGTAGAGATGATAATATACTGTTCTCTGAGAAAATCAAATTTCTATGTTTACATATCTCAAACTACTTTCTTGTTTGACTAGTGTGTTACTTTAATGCTGTTCTAATAAAGTGTGTCATTTTATTTAACATTCTTTTCGAATGTAAAAAGTTCTGGGTTAAGGAAGAAAATAAAGCTTGTGTTTCATCTGGTAGGGGAGGTCAATTACTTGTGAAGTGTAGGAGAAGTTGGTGACTACTGTTTTTACTTAACAGAAAAATAAAACATTCCATGGCTTTCCTGGGAAAGATGACCTAAATTACCACTGCCAGAACAGACTGCACTCCGAGAAAACCAAACTTTTCTGCCCAACTATCTTACACATTATGTTTTTTTATTTTAACTCAGTGGCACTGGAGTTGTCAGTCCCTTATGTTAATCTGACTTTCAGATTCTTTATCACTTCTTTTTTGTTGTCTCTTACTAGTAATCACAAAAAAAACAATTTGGTGAACACACTCCCCTTTGACTAGTTTATAAAGGTACCACTGCACACTCCAAACTTTGCATTATGCCAAATGCATGCAATAAATTAGGAGGAAAAAAAAACAGAAAAAAATTATGAACCACCTTTGATGGCTGTTAGAATGATTGCCACTCCTGGAAAACCCTTGCTGGCCAGGAGGGGTATGATGGTCAACATACAGGAGGGGCAAAATGAGCCAAAAATAGACTTACCTTTTCTCCTGCTCTGCCACTTTTGCTTCTCAAAGGTTCTCTTCTGTCTAGTCTTTCGATCCTTGGTCTGACAATGGTAGAAGGGTCATTGCTTGGATGGATGATTTCTGCTCTACCTAGGAAAAATGGCTAGAAAAGTTGTTTGGTAGTCTCTATAATCTTTCCTTTTTTTTTTGCAGGTTTTTGAATAATTTCTGTGTGGAAGGACCAAACAACAGGTTCCCGTCTATGGGTGCATTAAATATCTGCCCCACAACATCCTCTGCTGGGGACTGAATTATCTGCATTTCTACTAATAATGGATCTACTTGCTACTGCCTGACAGCATCATACCCACATTTTATAACATACCTACACACTTTCAGCATTACAGGGCCAGCTTGGAACTCTGAACCTTTAGATGAGACATTAAATCAAGGCCCAGTTTCCTTGAGTAGGTGACAGCTCAGGTGGGTATAAAAAATCTCCCTGTACTTCTTGAAAAGAGTAGGGAAAGCGTCACTGCGCCTTGAACCAAATTCCATCGTTAATACGACCACCTCTGGTTTCCCCTTAAAAGGGGGTACTGACCTTTTGGGACTAACCAGGTAAACAAAAATATATTAAATAAATAACTTGAAAAAATCTCATCCTTGATGTCTGGTGCAACCTCTTCAACTTGTATTAGGACCCCTCTTTGGCATTCTGCCATGCCAGTTTGGCAACTGACAACCCTAAAGGGAACGGTAGCAAATGTACAGATTTTCTTTCCCAAACTTATCTATCAACCTACTCTTCTTATCATTTCGGGAGGGTACTGAAGCCTGTAGCTAACTCTTTAAGCCCTTAACAACATCAATCCAAAGTACAGCCAGATCTGCCATCAAATCCCTGTAAATGTGCAGGGAAGTCTGTGGACTCTATAAAGTATGACAAGTTTCTTGGTGGTGGAAGGCTGTGAACCCAATTCCAAGAATGCTTTCATAAGTGCACCTTCAAAAGCTGGAAATTCACCATTATATTTAGGCTCATTTTAACCTAGCAGGTACATGCACCTCTTTGTCCTGGGCATCACCTTGGCCTTCCACCTGAAATGTTCCCTCATGAGACTGAGGGTTCCCCAAATGAGTCATCCAATGGAGGTAAACCTGATGAAATAGTTTCCTCATTATCCGAGTCGATAGGCTATTTGGGAGTTGTAAGCCTGGGGAGGTAAACCTGTTGAAACAGTTTCCTCAACATCCAAGGCATAACCAAGAAGACAGGACATCTGGGAGGTGTAAGTCAAGTGTTAATCAACATTTGAGGAAAAATCTGATTCACTTTGACAGGAAGACCCCTTTTTTGTATAGGCTGAACAGTGGCTTGTTATGAGAGTTCTACCTCACTGCAAAAAAAAAAAAAAAAAAAAACCTCAAAAGCCACTTTCTTACAAACTTGTAAGTCAAGATCCTGTTGACAACGTGTGGGTTACAGCAGCTGTGTCAATGCAGCTGTAACACTTGCGACATAGTAGGCATACGCTATACACATGTCCAAATTTCTGGGGAGCTGGAGCTGCTTGGGGCTACTGATATGGCCACATAAGTTTTATTGGAACATCAACTGTGATTCATCTATCTGTCCTTGGAATGGGTATTGTGTACTATGCCTGTCAGAACAGTCAATTCTTTTACCAGCTACAGCAGCTATTTATATACAGAGTTAGCTGTTTTGAGGAAAAGCAACCCCTGCATTCAGTATGTATGCACTAAGCTGAAAAGCCTAGGAGGATAACTATGCCATATGCTGTCAAACCTGCTTCCAAATAGGTAAAATGTAGACAGGCATGGGAAGTGGGAAATTACCTCACCAGTTATGACATTTATGGGCATATCAGATGCAAGGCACAATGTCATTTCTCCCTCTGATGATGCTTTTCTTTAGGGCCCTCTCATCTTCAAGTTTTTTGTAATGAAGTACCTCCTTATGAACGACTCTGTTGGAGTGCTATTCTGACTCCAAGCTAAAAAACCAAAACACTTAGTAATTAAAAAAAAAATACTTCTCCAACGAAGTATGAAGCTTTTAAAAAGTTCTGTAGACTGATGCTTGCTCTGGGAACTAAGTGGTCATAAAGTTTCTCACCAAAGTACAGTATATGCCCATGACAAAAATGAAGATGGGATGGACTGACTTTCCTTTTTTTCTGGGAAAGAGGCATGCATCCTTGTATCGAGGAAGAGCTAGCCTACATAGGATGTCCATAAAGATTTGGGAACCTGGCCAGCTGGACAAACTGCCTTCAGTTAATTCTTTTATGTCATAAATACTACTGTAATAGTAAGCATATGAAGAAAATCTGCAGAGAGTAGACTTGTGTAAGATCTTACATCATCAGTAGATGTCCTTTTTCTCACTGTTGCAGTACTTTTTATACAAGGGATATCTTGATGAGTATAGTCTAATATCCAGTCAGTATAACACAAATCATTTACACCTTACAGGTTCCTCCATCAGACGTATGTCCTACTTGCACGGCATAAGGTACACATATGACATATGGATGCAGAGAAACAACAACATGCCCATCCAGGAGGGGAAACAGAAAAAGATAGGAATGCAAAAGAAAAACCCTCAGCCAGCACTAAGGCACCAAAAAAAGAAAAGGAGGTGGGGGGAGGGGACACTGAATACTGCAACAGTGAAAAATAGGACATCTACTGTTATGGTAAGATCTTACACAACTGTACTGTGTTCTTCCTTATCACTGCTCAGTATTCTTTATAAATGGGAGAGTACAAAAGCTACTGTAAAGTATGGGAGAAGGAAGGCAAAGAACAGCCCTTCACAATCCCATGAAGGATAGCCCTGGAAATGACATCCAACTTATAACTCTAGGCAAAAGTGTGGACAGAAGACCAAGTAGCAGATTCCAAGATGGATCTAGTACCTAGACCCTTGAAAAGTGCACCATAAGAGGCTACTGCCCTTGTAGAGTGAGCATGAACCAAAGAGGAAAGCTGCTTGCCACGAAAAGAGTGAGAAAAAGAAATGGCTTAGAGATCCAGGAAGAGATGGCTTGCTCAGACACTGCCAAACCCAATTTTCTGGTATGAAAGGGAACAAAACGTTTCTCAGATTGTATTATTCAAGTAATAAATGAGCTATGTAAATTAACGGTGTGTAGTACCTTCTCATTAGCAGACAGTGGAGAAGGAAAAAAATCAGAGTAAATGATTATACTGAAACAAGAACAAATCATTAATCATCTTGGGCACAAAAGAAAACTTGGTACAAAGAGATACCCTGTCCTTGTGTAAAAACAAAAAAGGAGGAATAACGATGAGGGCTACAGAAATCCTCTTGGCAGTAACAGCCACCAACAATACAGTGTTCCCAGTACAATGTTGCAAGGAAGAAGAAAAGGCAAGCTCATAAGGGGACAGAGTCAATTTTTCAACAACAAAATTAAGGTCCAAAGAAGGAGAAATGGGCTTTCTTGGGGTCTGAAATGAAGGACACTTTTTAGAAATTGTTTGACTTAAAAACTAGAAGCCAAATGTGGACTCAGAGGCAGACAGGCAAAAATGGCTGACAGATGAGCTTTAATAGAAGAATATGCCAAACCAGTATTGAGCAATTCACACAAATAAGAGAGGACCATAGGGACCCCAACAGAAAAAGTGCCCTGGTCGTGCTTGAGATACCAAATAAAAAATCTCTTCCATTTAGCCACACAGGATTTTTTTTAGTAGTGGCTTTTCTGGCCTCCTGCAAAACCCAAACATGTCCTCAGAAAACTGGAATCAAAACCCTATCACCCAAGTGCCAGTTGAAATGTGGACAAATGAGGGTGAATGAGAGACCCCTTTTGTCTTTTGTGAGAAGAACCATCCTGTGAGGTAACTTGTGATGACTGTCACTGGCCAGGTGAAAGAAGAGGAGGAACCAGTACCATTTGGGCCAAAAAGGGAGCCACCAGCAAGATTCTGGGTGCGTTTCACATGATCTTGTGCAAGTCCCTGGGAAGAAGAGCAACAGGAGGATACATCCCCTTCCAAGAAAAAGACACGGTATCAACGTTCCAAGCCAGAAGACTTGGAACTATGGAACAGAACTGGGGAAGTTGTCTTTTCAGAAGGGAGGCAAAAGATCTACTTGAGGATTACCCCACCAATGTCCAGAAACACCTCTCTATGAAGCATCAACTTGTGATGATCTGCTCAGGGAGTCTGCCACTAGATTGTGCTCTAAGGGATGTTAATCACCTGAATAACCAAATTATGGTGGTTTGCAAAATCCCAAGCCTGAAGCGCCAGAGTTCAAAGAAATGTAAGGCTTTGTACCCCCTGCTTGCTTGTTGATGTACCACATGACTGGTATTGTTTGTAATAACCTTCAGAGGACCTGGAATCCAGAGGAAGTGAAAGACCTGAAGAGCTAGGATTAGAGACCTCATCTCTTTTTAGCATCTTTATTAAACATGACATTTAAAAAAATAACATAGGTACATATACAGTAACAGAAAAGAAAACAAATCATAACATTCCCATTATTTTCATACAGTACAGGTTTTCTTTTAACAGTTTTCATTCACTCCAATATTATATAAGTTGATTAATTCAATTTCACTCCTCCTGAACATTGATCAGCATGTATTATTCCCACAAATTTCAATGTATTTCTATGTAACTTGCTCTTTCCCTTTTTTAAAGATCTCACCTCCATTTATTTTAACTTGTTTAAACTATTCAATACTTCAGTTACAGTTGGTTTAGGTTCTGATTTCTGTTTTATAGTAACTTTTTTTAAACACATTGATTGAATTATCACTTGTGACATAGGTAAACTTATATTTAATTTACATAAAAGTAAATTGCAACAATAACCAGAATGGCCACCATGACTGTTAGCATAAACTTTTAATGAAATAAACTTAAATAAAATACCAAGATAAATGTTTTTTTATATTGTGATTGGTTTAGAATGAATGAATGTTATTTCTTGATCTGTGACTGGATAAGAGCTTTTTTAAAAGGAATATTTTTGTGTTGTTTAAATGATCTGAAGGAGTATTTTATGAACGCAAAAGTGCTTATCTTGGTATTTTATTTCATTATAAGTTTATGCTAACAGTTGTGGTGGCCATTCTAGTTATTGTTTTAATTTACATTGTAGTTTACAGTTTTGGCCTTTGTTTGCTGGCTAACCATTTCTTCTAATTTACATAAAAGTAATCAAAGCATATTAAAAAGTTCAGATTTACATTTTACATTTTTTTATATTGTTATACACCATATAATCAAAGCAACATTACATAAATTGCTTAATTCCTGCCTTCTCATACGACTCAGTCCTCCTCCAAAACATTTTTTCTGAATGTATTCCTCCCAAAATTTCCATTTTTTTCCTATGTAATTCACTCCTACTCTTTCCTAAAGATCACATTTCCTGTTCTTTTATCACTGTTTCAACAGTCACTCATTCAAGTATACTTGGTTTAGACTTTCAGTTCCACTTTCTAGTAATGCTTTTTAGCAGTCACAAGAAAAATTTCCTTAGTTACACTCATTTGCTCACCTAGTATTCCTGACAGAGTAAATTCTAGGGATTTTTTAAAATCTGCCAACTTATTACACTCATAGACTATATGCTCCCAGGTCCCCCCCCATTACACTACCATTTGTCATCCACCTGAGGAAAATTCTTTGGAGTCTGCTTGGGGTGTAAAAGTATCTATGCAAACACTTCCAGGCAAAAATCCTAAATCTACATTTTGTTGCATATTTGGGAGCCATTGTTTCTTTGTGAATTGCTTATCTATTCTTTCTTCCCATGCTTTTCTGACCTCCTCTGGTTAATTTCTACAGCTATCTTCTTTCATAGAGCACAGCCTATTGTCACTACAACTGAACTCATTATTGTAGGAGCTATGCCACAAGGCCCTAAAATTAGCTGAGAACATTGTCATTGTTTAATAGCCTGGGTCACTATATCTAACCTCTATATTGTAAGAGTTCTGCCACAAGACACTACACCTACAAATAACTCAGAATTTTGATGCTGTTTAGTAGACTGCAGTCACTAAATCTCACTTCAATACTGTAGGAGCTCTGCCACAAGGCCCTACACCTACAAGTTAACTGAGAATTTTGCCACTATTTAAAAGAAGCATATTTACCATGAAGAACTTTGCTGCGTATTAACTTTAGTCAAATACATGCCTGCTCTGTGACTGAGAGTCTATATGAAACAGTCCGTGCACTCTAAGGACCGCTTACTTAGTTGGTCAATGTCTCCCTTTGCTTGACCTGTAGACTATACTGCATATGCTAGTTACTTAAGTCTCAGGAAATGACAGACAATTTTTTTTTACTTGAATCTCTTTGTTAGCGACTTTGTTCTGGCTATAAACTAACTGTTCTCAGTTATAAATTGACCTGAAGGTGGGATTGTCACTGTAGTAAAATGTATTGCTAAACATCCAGTCTACAAATTTCACAAAACCTATTTAAAATTGTCCCTCACCTTTACTCCCAATATAAGCTGATTAACTGCACTTCAACTCAAACCAAAACAAAATTAAGTGCAAGAATCCTCTCCAAAAAATAAGCACACACAATTCTTCAATAATCAAAAAAACTTCTAGGAGGAGATATAGACCCTAATCCTAACCCTGCTTCTGTAACCCAACAGCAGCCAATCCCCAACCCTGGTGATATAATTTTTGCTGCAATAAATGTTAGAAGTATAAAAAATAAAATTGCTAAACTAAATGCCTGGATTACCCAACATGAGTCTGATGTTCTCGCTGTAACTGAAACTTGGCTTAAATCCAGCATAAATGACTCCCAAGTTATACCTCCTGGCTATAATATTATCAATAATGACCGTATAAAGAGGAAAGGTGGTGGTATTGCTTTAATATTTCCTAGCATCTACCACATTTCCTCTTACAGCAAACAAACACCAACATTCAGTTCAGCACAGCTTTTTATCGCTTTCCTCAAAATAAAGAATTATAAACAAATATGTATCACTGTCCTTTATATCCCTTCTGGTGACAACAGTTATACTGGAAGATATCTTACACTGGCTATCCGTAACATCACCACAAGAAAAATATTACTTGGTGATGTGAATGTCAATTGGTTAAACAAACTCTAAGCTCCCCTTCATCTAGCATGAACTTGCATGGTTTCACACAATTAATTAATAACCCCACACATTAAAGCAAGGCATCAAATTCTTTATTAGACTGGGTCCTAGTATCAAACCTTAGTAAATCCTCCACCACAGGTACAATGTCAGACTATCTCATCTCCCAATCTATATGACTAAACATCTCACACATCCAGTTAGAATTTTATAAAACAAGTAACCCTTCCAAGTTTAACCCAGAAATGTTTATTACGATACTTTCGCCTATTAACTGGAATTTCCTAAAAATCTTCCCCTTAGATGATGCTGTAATTGAATTCAATACAACTTTTCTAAATAGCCTAACTTGCCTTGCACCTCCTAGAAGGAAGAGACTAAAAACAAATAATGCAATTTTGCTATCCAAAAAGAGTAGAATGCTAATGCAGGATAGAGAAGAAGCATGGAAAGAATGGCAAAAATATAGAACACCTCAATATCTTGAAAAGTACAGAATGCTTTGCAATCGTACCAAAAAGCAAATAAATGAAGACAAAAAAACTATACTATAATAACTTTCAGAATAATACTAAATACAACCGTAAAAAAATTGGGCATCCATTAAAGAAATCTTACAACCCTGACAAAAATTCAACCCAAACCCCTTTCCAGATAACTCATCACTTGAAACCACAATACAGTTCAACTTTGATTTTATAGATAGCATAGCATCTCTAACAAGGGATTCCTCAACATCTAACCCAACCCTGTCCAACAGCTACATATCACCATATCCACTTTCACCTTCAAACTCGTGCCCACATCCTATATAAAACTACTCAAACTTAAAGCAGCTGATGAACTTCCAAGCAAATACCTAAAACAGCAGTCAGTAGCATTGCCTATCTTGTCTCAATCCTTATAAATAGGTCAATCTAGGAATCCCGCATTCCCTTTCTCTAGAAAAAGTCACACATTATCCCTCTGCACAAAGGAGGAAATTCAACATACAATACATTAATAAACATTTCATACATACATTAATAACTTTAGACCTATAGCAATCTTATCTCCCCTTGCCAAAATATTTGAAAATTGTATTCAAAAACAATGAAGACTACCTCTTGCAGGAAGAACTCCTATTCCCTACACAACACTGCTTCCATCCTTCCCATAGTACTAGTACTGCCCTTCTAACCTACAAAGATACTGTCAAAGATAGAGATAATGGCAAACTAGTCTATTATTTCTAGACTTGTCTACAATCTTTGATACAGTTTGTCACAGAAAACTTCTATTTCAAATGTCCTGTCTAGGTCTCTTTCAGCCTATCCTTATGTGGTTCAAAAGCTACCTGTCCAATAGGTATCAGTCAGTAAAATGGCACTCCATACTCTCACCTTACCTCCCAGTCACCACTGGTGTACGTCAAGGCTCAATACTTGGTCCTCTCATCTTTAAAATTTTTCACTAACACCCTCTACACTTACAAGCAACAGTCCATCCTAATACAATATGTAGATGTTCCACTCTCATTTGCACATCTAACATGGTACACCTCCAAAAAATTAATCAGGAAGCTTTAACAGCCACTGAAACATGGCTTCATAAGTTAACCCATGCTCAACTCAAAAAAGACCACACTACTACTTCCCCCCCCAAATCCCTCTCTCATGAAAAAACAAATTTCCTCTCTCTCGATAATACAACCACTGAAATCACTTCTCAAAGCAAACTATTAGGGGTGATAGTGGTTAATAATCTTACATTTGACCTGCATATACAAAACTGCATAAGAAAAACTTACAAAGAAGGGGTGCTTCACAGAGCCAAAAAATTTCTTACCAATGCAACTAACACTATACTTACCAATACTCATCTCCTTACCACTCTTCTTTATGGTACTCCCATCCTTACTAACCTCTAGGCTTCACAAAAATTAAGACTTTGACAATATTATAACAAAGCTGTTTGCAGCACATACCCCTCTCAGAACCCACCACTATATAGCACTGAAAAGCCTAAATTGGTTACAATTGCCACATCAACTAAACTATACACAAATTCTTACCAGCTATAAAATTATCCAGCATCCATCTGCCTGTCCAGCACTAAAAAACATTCTATATTACTATGTTGCCAGTCAGTCACTGTGATCCAGTGACCAAAAACTCCCCTGTCTACAAAGCTCGCAAATCTTCTGGGCATTCTCTGCACTTGTACAAGGTTGCTAAGGCCTGGAACTCCTTACCTGTATCCATCAGGTATACCCTCTCTCCCATATTTCAAAACCACTGTGGAAGATTTAATAGCAGAAATCTGCCTCTGTTCTTGCTCAAAACCATCATTCCTTATACCTCCTTACTCTCTCCATCACTTACTTGTTCCTTTGCCTGACTTTCTCACTAAATATACCATACACATGTTTTTCTCCTACCTTCATATTGCAAATCCTACTTATATCAGACTAACTTACCTTTAATTTCTCTACAAACTGCTGAAAATTTCTCTAAATATTAAATGATCACCATATATCTTGTATTGATTCTTAGTCAATATTTATATATTATGTCTAATTTGTTATAATTATTTAATTTGCAGATGTTTTTGTTTTACTTTTGAAGATTGGAAAATTATTGTTCTTAAAATGTTTTATAATAATTTGGAGCTTTTCTCCCTGGGCCTTAGCTGAAAATGGGCTTCTACCCAGTCAGACTTGCCAGGTAATAAAATATCAATAAACAACCCATAATTAAATAAATAAATTGTGCAATATGTTATATGCCCTACTAATTATCCTTTTTAACAGCAGCTTCTGTTCTACATTCAGTTAAATCAACCAGTGCAGCTCTTTCATTTAAGATCTGCCTATCCATTTAACTTAGTCTATATTCTGATATCAATCCCTGCTAGGGAAGGCAATCAATAGCCTGCAATCCAAACGTCCTCTTGGCCTCTTCCCATTCTAATACCTTTCCCTCTGTAATTATGTCTTCCCAGTATTTGCCAGCTTACTCTAGTAACTTCAAGCCCCCCTCTTGCCTACTCGCTGAACCCCTAATTGCAGTTATTTCTATTGGCAGACTCTCCTTTCCCCATGCTGGCTTAGTTCTTAGCATACTTTCTTCTATTTTAGGAATACAGTATTCTGTATGACTGCTAGTCTCCTTAAGGATCTTCGCCCAAAATCCCACTCTTTCCTTATTTCTTGAATATTCCCCACTTCATCATCCCTTTTCACTCTCAATTTTAGCTTTCTAAATGTATAATGTAAAAGAGCCTTAACTGTGGAGCTCTAAAACACCCCATCCATCAAATCAGGTAATCCTAAATCTCCTTGTTCTATTGAGAGGATCAACTTATCCTACTTGACTCTTGCCCTCTTCCCCTCCCAGATAAAATCCTTCAACTCTTTATTAATTACTATCCACAACTTCTCCTTTGATTGATAAAAATATGCCTGACCTGTGTATAAAACTAAAGGGACTAAAAACATTTTACTGCTGGTATCTTGCTATCCGTATCAATAAAGAAGAGCTTCCAGTTTATCAGTTTTTGTATTATCTTTTGTTTAGCCTATTTCCACATATCTTTATCTGCCATAACAGATACCCTTTTAATCCATACTCTTAAATACTTCATTTTTATCATGTTCCCATAATTTGGGTATTGCTGAACCAATTCATGTGTTGGTACAAAGTTTATAGCTATAGCCTTTGTTTAATATTCACTAATTTCATAGCTTAAAAAAAACAGAACTGTTTCAGAATGTTCTACAACACTGAAATGTGCTTTTTGGTTCCATCAGGTACAAAATAATAGCATCTGTAAATAAAGCCAACTTTTCATGAACACCATACAAATTATATCCTTGCATTTCTGTGCCCCTTATTTTCTTTGCCAATGGTTGTAAATATAATGCAACTAAAGTCTACTTATCAAATCCCAATGTACTCTGTGGAATGCTTTCTCTGCATCAATTCCCACTGCAGTATTTTATGACATTCTGCTTTCTTCTGGATCATTATTTTTCTATTATTGCTGTCAAATGTTTGTCACCCCTCCATAAAACCACACTGATCCATATCTATCAGTTTTGACATCACATTTGCCATTCTTTTAGCCATTACAGACATACGCATTTTATAATCATGGTTTAAATTTGAAATGGGCCTATATGAAGATGGATCTGTTGGATCTTCACTGTCTTTAGGTATTACAGCCATCACAGCTTTTTTTCAAGGACGTTGGTGCCTCCCCTCCTTTGAAAACACAGTTAAACAAGACCTTCCAGATCTTTATCACTTTTTCCCACCTAGTTTCCAAACTTCCATCAGAATATCATGTATTCCTGGAAAGTTTTCTGCAGATTCATTATAAATCACATTTTTATCTCATCTCCTCTTATCTTAGCTGTTAATTGTTGAGCCTCAGCTACCTCTTTGGCATATTCAAGTCTTGCATAAAGATTTCCATATTTATTTGTCTTGATTTCCCCACTACTCTGCTTTATACAAACTTTGACAATATTTTTGAAATATATCTAATACCGCTATAGGATTCTGGTTAATTTATAGGCCAAGTTTGGCAAAAACCCTTTCTACTTTCTGTTACTGACGTCATTGTGTGAAAAGATTTTGTGCTCTGGAGTGATTATAACTTTAGTACTTTTTAACTGCACCTCTTCTTGTTCCTGGAAAACTCCCCTTATTCTGTAATACTTTAACCTTTGTCAGCCCCTCTAAATAATTCTTGTTACTTCTTAATCCGATTTCTTTTTCTTTTATTTCTACCCTATTTTTAAACTCCATTTTATCCCACTCACCAAGTGCTTTCTATCTTCCCTTGTAACTTCTGAATAATTTCCACTACCCATTCCTTAAATATTTATCTTTTTAAAATGAAGGTGGGGAAGCATCGGTGTCTCATCTTACTTCTTTATCTGCATTTTAGCTTACTATTTGTGCATAATCTGAAATATTTTGTGTGTGTGTGTGTGTGTGTGTCTGTGAAATATAATTTCTGTCTACTTTAGCCTAGTTATTGTACTTTGGGGAATAATAAGTAAATTCTCTTTGAGTTCCTACTAGTGAATTCATGTCTTTCATGTCAAATATAAATAAATTTCTTCAGAAATCTACCCTCTTTTGTTATTTTTTTCTATTCTAGGCCCCCAGATACATTCTAATTGTTACAAATCAAATTTCAGTCTCCACCTATAATATTCTCTGCTGAAAGCTGATTATTTCTCCCAATTTTTTAAGCTCTACAGTAGCAGTTTTTGGTGGAATATAAATGCATGCCACTGTATTCCTCAAACCTTGCCAGTAACCCCTTACTAACATAAATCTGCCATTACTATCTTTTTACCACTTCTATCACTATTGGTGCTCATCTTTTCCACTATTCCTAATATTCTGCTGAATATCGAATGTGAAATCCTTTCATTATCAAATTCTCATGCCCAGTTCTTTCCAAATGGTTTGCTTGTAGCACTATTACATGCACACTGCATTACTTAATATAAATATTCTTTCCTTTTTGTCTACACCTGTGAAACCATTCACATTTCAAAATAGTATGGAAACTGCTGTAATCATGGTAAGAAGTCATTATTTCCACATATACATAGCTTTAAATGCCTATTTATAGCTTTTGTGATACATGCACATGTTGTCAGGTTAATCATTTATACATTTTTTCTTATCAGCAGCATTGGAACCCACGTCACATTTTACCAGACTTTTGTTTTAATAAAAACCCTCAAGACGAAAAAAAAAACTCCCCAGTAACACCCCATAACCTATTAACCTAATGCAAACACACAACTATTTACACCTTCAAATAATAAAGTTTAACCCTCCTAATAGGAACATTTGTCCCAAATAAACACCTGCTAACAGAGGCCTTAATTAACCTGAAATTGAGGTTATCCATGCTAGGATGCATGTACCTGCGCTTCTACTTACACTAGTTGGTGTCTGTTCTTTTTACCTGTATCCCCCTACCAGGTGAGCAAACAACTTGCGTGCTTTCAGAAAACAAAAACTTTAAGCTTGAAGAAACCAGTGTTCTGGCTCTTACTGCCACATTATTAGCATGTCTCTATGGAAATGTAAGTGAAAAAATGTAGTCCTCTGCTTTAACCTGAAAGACAAGCTGATACATTTATTGCTAAAGGAAAACATTTTATTATATTTGGTACTCTTATATTTACTTGTTTTCACTTAAATGTTGTTGTTATATTAAGCCAAGCATCTTAATCCAGACCATCACCTATGCAAAAGTAAGAGAAAATGTATCATCTCTATGTATGTCATCATCTGTGTATTTTTGTACCCCATCCCCCACCTCAACAATCCAAGATTACAGCCTGTCTAGCTTTTCTTCTCTTTTTGCACAGTAATGGCTACATTTCTTAATACCAAAAAAGAAGAAAAAAGTGTTTTACTTTAAGCAATTCATATTGTGAAGTTTCATATAAATACTGTTAAGAACAGAACTTGTTTTACTTAGTTACCCTTTTCCTCCTCCTTCCCCTCTCATCAGTGTCATTCCAATTTATTTTTTTTTATATAAAGCCATATTTCACAAATGTGACTGATGCTTTGCAGTCTCACATTTATTCATTAATTTCCATGTTGCTAGTCTTCTTTCTGATCTCCTCCTCCCAAATCCAGATTCTGGTTCTATCCCAAAGTATTCCTGATTCTTCTGGTCAACAACCGTGATTTTCTCGCCCTCTCTCAAGCATTTTCCTTTGGAACAGTGAAAAAGGTTTCACTGGCTAAGTCTTTCAGTGTGCTTTATTATCAAATGAATGAGAAGTCCCTGTCTGCCTGATGTCTCACTTTTTGTTGATTGAACTTCTGTATTCCCTTCTTAGCCTGTTTTAAACAAAAAAAAAATGATTTTGATCCTACAGGAAAAAATATTCTGAGGTTAGCTGGACATAGCAGCTTGAATCTCACACATACCTCTTGGCATTCCCTGATTACTGGAATAAATTGTTCATCTTCTAACTGATGTACAGTGAATAACCATTTTCCACAAACACTCTCAGGTTTCCAACTTTTAATACTTTGCCCTTTTGCCACATTTTTGTTGGGATCAACTATTTCTGCTGTTAGGTTTGCATCTTTACTAATACACGTCTTTGCTGCTTTCTCATGGCCAGATTTGGAGTATTCACATGGTGTGCCCCTTCAATTAACAATGCCTGCTGTGGAATACCAGCCCAGTTGTTTATTTGTGCCTTCATAAAATGACTATAGTCTGTTCTGTCGAGTTTTTCTGGTACAGCAGAAAATCTGAGATATTCCCTACATGCACTGTCCTCTAATTATACCATTTTGGGAAAAATCTCTTCTTAAGCACTCTCATACTCAACCAGCCTTTTCTTTATTTCAATCTGATTTTTGCAGTTTATCAGCACATCTGAATAACTGCTTAAAGCTTCTTCCATTTTTTCCAGCCTTTTGTTATTTGAATTCATATACTCCTTCAGTGTTGCTTTATTTTATTCAGCGCTGAACACATTTGACTTATATTTTTCTCTAGATTACTGGAGGCCATGTCTTACACCAAAGATAAAGCATGAACTGCTTTTTGCTGAACAGCTGCAGGATTCTTCCCAGTCAGTGTTTTCAGTTCTCCTTTTCTAGTTGACTTTCTTTCAGGCTCTCTTAGTTTTTTCTTTGCTGGCGCGCAGGCAGTGTACATACTAGCCAATAACTGAATTTACTAAAAGTGACAGAATTCCTGGCCATTGTGTTTCAGTTTCTTTTTCACACTGGCAAAGCTGAAGTTTGGCTGTTGATCAGTGTGCAGCCATCTTGGAAAGTCTCAGAGCCCTCATCTCTTTGATGCTGACGTGGTCTGCCAGTTGCTGATGAGACCAAAGACAATGGACTTTCAGATTGCTGGAGGAAGCTCCCCAACCTTGATTGGAAGCATCCATGCACAGCTCTTGAATAGGAAGAGGAACCTGAAAAGGCAGACCTAGATTTAGGGAGATCTGCTGAATCCACCAGTGGAGTTTGAATTTGAGCCTGGGTAACAGCAGGACTGGAATCTCCGCAGGGTGGCATTGCTGAAGCCAAATAGTTTTGAGATATCACTAGAATTTTCTCATGTAGTGTTTGGCAAAAGAAATCATGAGAATGGTGGGTGTCATGAACCCCAGAACTCAGAGAAATTCCCTTGCAGGAAGAAATGGAAGAGGAAGAAGAGACTGGAAATAAGTAGGACCTTGGGAGGCAGAAGAGAAGCCAGCATTGGAATGGTCTCAGTCCTGCAAACCACAAAAACCCTTGGCTCTAAGAGGGAGTTTTGAGATTAAGACTGAATCCCACATTGAGCAGGAGCGGCATAGTGAAGTGTGGATTCTGACGCAGAAGCTGCTGACTGGGGTCTCATATCAGAAGATCGTCCAGATAAGTGAATATATGGATTCCCTGAAGGCTGCAGAAAGCTACCATAGGGCCAGAAATTTGGTAAATACCCTGGCAGCTGTAGAAAAACCAACGGCAAAACAGACAACTGATAATGAAAGGAATAAACAGAGAAATGTAAAACTTTTCTGAAGAGAAGGTGAATAGGAATATGGAGGGAGACATCCTAAAAATCCAGGAAGACTAGAAAAGCCTGGGAAAGCAAGAGAGAGAAAAACGGTCTGAAAAGACAACATCCTGAAGGAAGGAACCTTGAAAAAGGTGTTGAGATAGGACAGGTCCAGAACAGACCTCCATGTCCCCTCCTTCCTGAGAAAAATAAATATTTGGGAACAGAAACTTGCTCCACATTGAGACAAGGGAACAGGTTGCATGGTTCCCTGTTCCACCAGATCCCATGGGACCAGAGGAAAATAGGGAAAAATAGAAAAGAGGAGGCTGAGAGAGTACTGAATGGCAGAAAGAACCCAAGCATCTGTGGTTACAAGGTGCCAAACAAGAAAGGAAAGGGTTAGCCTGAGGGACAGAGGAATATGGCCGAGGAAGAGGGGAGGCTGTATTTCAGATAGAGGTAGATTTATCAGAAAAATAAGGTTTTTGGTCTCTAGATGTTTGAGTGGCTTATCTGGAAAAATCTGCTTAGAAACCTTGTTATGCCCTATCAGGTGGTCTAGGCTGCCTGTGATCAAAGGAAGATTTTGAAGGATAGTTTCTTTGGAACTTGGGTACATCAGAAACAAATATTTGTTTTAAGGTTCCTGTATAACCTTGCCCTTATCTTGCAGGGTTTTGAACAATTCTGCAGCAGCAGTGCCAGAAAGATTCTGCTTATCTAATAGGAAATTTCATGTTTGGCTTGCAGATCCTCAGGCAAATACTGAAGGCACAACCAGGAATGACTCCTTATGACATAGCCCAATGCAGCTGCCCTAGAGGAAGCAACAGCTGCATCATAGCTGCATTTAATGGACTAGCAAGCTAATGAAGAGCGGAATTCAGAAGCGAGAGTGCAGAAGTCTTATTGTCCGAATCAGACATGTCATTCAAACCCCCCAGCTGGGATAGAAGAGCCAGGATATACCTAGTCATGTGGGTCTGATAAGTAATGGCTCTAAAGCCAAGGTGGCTGAAGTATACACTTTTTTCCTTACGTCCCCATAGCACAGCTGTCCTTGTCAGAAGTCAGAAGCTTGGAAAAGGAAAGTACTTTGTACTGCTTATCTGTGGACATGCAGATAACAGCAGGATCAGATGACGGTGTTTTATAGAAGTATTTATGATCCTCAGGTACCTTACAAAATCTGTCTGGCTTCTTAGGGGCCAGAGTTAGAGTGTCAAGAGCCAGAGAAGCTGCTGTAAGCGTACTCAACAGGACAGCTTAGACTGGAGAAGCTGCTGTAAGTGTACTCAACAGGACAGCTAAGATTGGAGAGACTGCAGAAGGTCTGGGTTAGTCAATTTAAAAAACTTCATAATACCTCTTCTGAACCTCTGACACTTGGGAACAGTACCATTAAAAGTATTCTATCATACGGCCCACTGTATCCCCAAAGGATAATTCCTCAAAAGGAGAATTAGGGGACAAAGAATCCTCTTCATCTAATCCCAAAGCCAAAGGAGAGTGCCTTTTGGTAGAATACTCTTAAGAAATCTTCACCAAAATCCACTTCTCATCAGAAGAAGCATAATCCTTAGTTGTCTTACATGGGGTGGATGACCAGGGTGCAGCAGCAGGAATAGACAATCCCTGTGGAAATTTCAGAGCTACAAGGGTATTAAATACCCCTTGAGTAAAGTCGTGCAACTCTTTTGTCAGGATTCTTTGTTAAGGTAGCCCCATGTTTAGTTTTCTGTTTCACCCTCCAGATATAAACAACCATGGTTCCCCATTAACATCTGCACTACACATATGTGCAGTTTCAGTGGACATGCAAGTAGGCAGCTCCATGTCAGCCTCTAACTGGGTAGTGGTAGAGGAAACTAGCATTAACAATGTCCAGTTCTTGGGTTCTTCACCCTAACCAAAAGAGAAGTCTGGTGGAGGCTGGACAGCAGCAGAATCAGAACAACCTCTTTTAGCTTTCTTCTTAAGAGGAGGCTAAACTTTGGGGTGGATGGATTCAGCTATGGTACCCTGGGTCAATAATTTCAGACACTGGTTTTCCAGATAAACAGAAGACAAACAGCTATGGACTGTCTTAGGGACAAAAGCTTGACAGACATCACAAGTGAGTATGGTTGTGCATAGCACTTGAACAAAAAAAGCACTTCTCTTGTATGTCTTTATGGGGTATTTGCTTCCCTTACTCACATCTCCCCTTCCTGGATGACTTGAAAACAAACTACAAAGAGAAAAATGGAAAGGAAGAGACTCTAATGGGGCATTTATCTGTAACAGACTCAGCAGAAGAACGAGCTCAGTGGGCAGCATTCAGACTAAAGTCAGTAGTTGCATTCAGACTGGTGGCAAAGATGTTCTAAGGATTAAGCATCTGTACATCACTCATGTACCTGACGCCTTGCATGTAGGACATGTGTGTGATGTATGATGCCTGGAAGGTGCAACGTATTTGGTATACTGGCCGGATGTTAGCATATCTTCGGCAGGATATTGCAACAGTGATAAGGAAGGACATCTAAAAGTGTTGAAAAACAAAAAAGGCATGACTTATGAGCTAAAACTTTTGATTATATCTCAAGTAATTACTCAGATAAGCACTTTCATCTCCTTATGCCAGAGAAATCATCAGATAAATACAAAATGAAAAACAGCTGTTTATAAATCATTTAAAATCACATGAATATATCATTTTTCAAACTTTTAAACTGCTACATGCACTATAACTGAACTTTTAAGTTTAATACATTTAATTAATTAGACAGCAGAATATATTACAAACTAATAAAAGTTATTGATTATTATTAACAGATGCATTTAAAAGTATTAAAAAAAACTTTTATCATCTTGTATCCATCCTAAGTTTCAATCGGCAAGTGATGGATGACATTTCATTAAGTCCTAGCTGACGTTCTGCATTCAGATGGAGCTGCCAGATTAGTTCTCTTTTTTTCAAATTGTACAAGGACCTCCCCTTAAATTAGGTGCAACTTTCTCTAACATCATAAATTTAAACATCTAAAAGTGTGTGATGGGGATATACATTAAACCCAAGAGTGTAGTACCTTAGACTAATAGCTCTTCTCTGAGGTCTACCAATCTCAGAGTTGGCACATATAAACAGAGATGTGGAGGACACAAAGGAGTGAAGCCTCACATTACAATGATGCATAAAAGGTTCAACAGTGAGTTCTGCAATTCTGTTTTTCTGTTTGAATCATAGTTTGTTTCAAAATGTTGGTACTCATACTAGCAGGTATCACGCTTCTGAGATGCAACCCAAATAATTAAAGCCTGCATGTTATCTATTACTAGGGTTGCCACCTTTCTTTGTGGCTAAAACCGGAGTAAGGCCACACCCCTCGCATCACCTGAAACCCCACCTATCCCCACCCAGTTCCCGCCCATTAAGTGATGTTGATGTGATGTCAACATGCGGGAACGCCCACTTTTTCCATTCCTGCTGCCTGCTTTCAGCTGATTTACTACGCTTTTCTGTAAACAAGCATAGTAAATCAGCCGATTTAACAAACTCAAATAGTCTGTTTCCTTTTTCAAATAGAATACCAGAGTTTTTACAGTGTTTTCTGGACTACCGGATAAATACGAATAAAACTTGGACTGAGGAAAACTTTAAATTGCACATTACAGAGGAGAGCGTATAAATAATATCATATCCTTCTGTCCTCAGAGTGATTTTTGATCACCTAAGTCCTATTGCATATATAGTGCAATAGTTTCAAATCAAAAGACATGCTATTTGACAAAACAATATCATAAATATCTTGTAACCTGTGCGGCATGTTTAGACGTTTTAACTTATGACCACTACTTTTTAAGTGCAAACCAATAAACAGGATGTGGTTCCTTCCCAAACTGCAAGTGGTCTTCACTAGCAACTAGGAGGCCATGGTGGTGCAGACTGGTTAACGTTATTGTATCACAACAAAAGTTCCTCTGGTTCGATACTCCACTAGGGTGCCTTCTGTGTTGGCGTCTGACATAGCACACACAGTACATTCTGAAAATCCTGCAGTTAATGCAACAATTTGAGTAGGTACAGTAAAACACAGCCAAATATTATATAATACATCACCTTTGGTTAATAACCAGGCAGTGACTGTAAACTATCTTTTGATCTATGTTGAAAGCTGTGCTTTTGCTTCAAGCCATCGCTGCACCTTTCAGTATCGCTAAAAATGTTAATTTTGTACTCACAATCTCACTGCTGCCTAACCTACTCTGCATTTAAAAATGTACACATATTCCTATGTATTTAATAAATGTATGCACAACTTTCAGCTATGATCTACATCTACTAAAAAAATACTATTTTGGGAGTATTCTTTTCTTTATGCAAGTCACACGTTACTTTGGGCACCTGTACTCCACATTTCTGAAATGTTCAGAATCAAAAAAAATGCACTCGTGTCTTTGTTGCTGCTGGGCAAGGTTAATCAGTGAAACAGAAAACCGCCAAATGCATCTCTGAGAGCAAGATGTGAGCCATGTGTTACCCCTGGGGTTTGGTACCATGATCTGTGCCCTTTCTCTGACAACGAAGTTATCTGCTTCTTGTGTAAAGCATATCACTTAAACGTATGTTCCCTCCGGGTGCTCCGATTTCCTCCAACATGCAGACGCAGTACATGGTTTGGACACTTTCAACATCAGTTATGTATGCGAGTGAGTGGTACTTATGAATTACCATGGCAGGGCTAACCAGTGGCATTTTCCTGTGATCAATTGCAACGTCATCTACTAATATATGTTGCCCAATAGCAGATCGTCCTACTAACGGAACAAGTGTCATTTGAAGTGCAGGTTGGCCAAATCGACAGACTGTCAGATCTGAACACTTTTCTGCTGTCTGATGGGGTCAGTAGTGGGTAGGATTACCACCTCTTAATGTTTTTGTTGATAGCGATGTGAGGAGGGCTTTCCCCCAGCTGAGCACCTGCCTGTTGCCTAAGAAAGATTTTAGGAAAGCTGGTAACTTGTGGCAGTGGGTAGTGGTGCAAAACCAGACTTCATGTGTCCGGTAATGAAATTGGTAACCAGACAATTTGTCACAAAGCTCGACAGTCCGGTCAAAAACTGGACAGCTGGCAACCTTATCTATTACTGAACCTTTTGTATATCTTTGAAATCCTTACCAATCTGCAATTTCCTCCGATTTAAAAACTTTAACAAACTTGCAACAGAGTAGCTAAGTTTACAGCTGACCCTCCCCCCCCAAGTGGGTAACACCACTACTACCTAAAATTCAAAGGCCTGAATTGACAAATTACATTGCTGCCTGGGCACACTTCATTTTATACACGCTTAAGAAATCCCTGCAAATTAGTTTATTAGCAAATGGCACACACCATGAAACTGTCTCAGGTCTAGTTCTCTCGCTCTTACAAAAACTACTAACTGTAATAAACACTATGGTGATTCTGTTTTCTGTTAAAGGAACAAGCTCCACAAATCCCTTAGATAAGCTGCTTATAAGACTTCCTTTACAAAAGCTTTAAACCTTTTTACTGCACTATCTGGAATGCAACTGTAATAATGGTGTCACTTGATCTACAAACTCCTAAACCACCTCTGCCCTTCCCTCATTATATTTCCTCATTTCCTTTCCTCTCCAAATAATACACCCCTTATAGCTCCTTTTTTTTGCTCCCTGATTTTCTGCCTCCTTTTCAGTATCACATAAATAGAATAGAATATTTAAGAGATTTATTTACTTCTACTGACTGCAAGTCACTACTACAAGAGCTGCAATACTGTTTGTTTTAATATCTGTTTCACGCTGTTACTTTCTGGTGTCTTATCTAGATTTTATAATTTTATTATACAGTACACTGAGCATGCTGATTACCTTCCAAAACTGGTAAAAAAAAAGATAAGCCTGGCACACACTTCTCTGATGTAAGCAAGTGTATAACAAGCTTTTCTTTCAAAGCTGTTATGCTCTAGTCTTGGACTACAGCATACATGGCAGCCACCACACAGCAGCATAGAAAAACTGTAACATACTTTCTGATGCCAGTGGCACTGTGAAGGGTCTAACAACAGCTGGTCCATCACAGGTACATTTAGATTTTCACTACTGTCTGTATGCAGCACAAAATGTGCTATAGGTTTAAAAACATGTAAAATACTTTCCACTCCTACACCTTTTTTCCTCTGTATCTTGTACTACACTGGAGCAGTTAAAGTTCCATGTACTAGAAAGAGTTATGATTGGGTTTCTCCATTTCTAATCCAAAAGTTATGTACTCTCAAGATGAATCAACATCCATTTCTTGAATGCATAACAAGTAGTTTAGGATCAGACACTCAGTCATAATCCTCTATATTTTACACTCAAGTGTACTTACTGTTGCAGATTGCTACAATACATTAATTGTGTAGCAGAAGGAAACAATAAGCTTATCTCCTCTGCTCTTTAAGAGTATTTAACATTTTATCTCCTGTACATTCTCCTTCACCATTTCTCCACCTACCCCACACCATCTTGACTGTCTATGCAGATTCCTTCTCTACCAACAACACTATTTCATGGATCTACATCCTTTTTCCTACGTACATGATCAAGGGAATAGTTACTCCCTATAATTAGCTCCTTGTGCCTGCTTCCTTCTCTTCTTTGTTTCCTGTTCAAGATTACCCCCATCCATAACTCCCTGATATGATCCTGAATACCAATATCATGAATTCTCTACCTCTTCCGGTTCCTTGCAGTAGTATATGTCCTCAGGTCATATCCTTTTTCTCCATCCCATGCAGCTTTCTTTTGACTTTTCTCTGTACTTCTAACTGCCTGATATCCCTTCTGTGTATGGGCTCCAGAATTATAACAGAGTAGTCAAGGGGTGGTATGATGTGGGTCATTCAGAGTGGAAACATTACCTTTTGGTTTCTGGACTCCATCCCCCACCCCCAGCTAAGGATGCACTCAACCATTCTGGTTACTACTTCCACAGCCCTTCCTTGTAGTCCAATCCAAGTGAGTAAAACCACCCCCAGTTCTGTCAGTTGCCATTAGTTCCACTCCCCAAGCTCCTATTTTACACTATACTTTCTTGTAGCCCCAGCACAGTAATTAATATTATTCTGTATAATGAAACTCACCTTTCCACAGTTCTGCTATTTAGTTTCCTCCGATTCTGTCATCATTGTTCGCTGCTGTCATCAGCAAAGAAGGTAATTTTGTTTTATAACACTTCAAATATGTGTGACGCAAACACAATGAAAAGTATCAGACCTAGAACTGAGTCTGACAGCACTCCACTACTCGCATTCTTTATTCCTGATATTGTCAACTTTTATCACAATCTTCTGTGCCCTACCCTTCAACCATGCAGTAATCTAGCTCCCCATCTTGGCCATCTTGGTTTTACCAGCTTCTCCTGCATTTTTACTAGTCTCCTGTGTGGGGAAAGTCAAAGGCTTGATGAAATACAAACAAACCACATTTACTGGTACTTCCTTGTCAAGACCACATATAACCTACTTATGAAACTGGATAAGATTTGACTATCATCTCCTCCTGTCATGGAGAATGCCATCCTCTAAAAATGCTATCAGCTTTCTCCTCAGGATTTTCTCAGAGAGCTGTTCTTTTACCATGAAGCTTTTCTTCTTGGGAATCTGCTGAAAATGGCCTCTGCACAGTCATTCCACCTTAGCCAAACACAATAAATAATGATCCTTAAGAGCACGTTATCAAAGTGAGTAACAGACCACTTTATCCATTAACAAATGTGCATCTTAAAAAGTAGTGAAAAATACCATTCAAGAGGAATTATTCTCACTAACTTAACATTGCTTTTAAAGATTCTAATCACAAAAGTTGAGCACCCATTTACTTCACCTGGAAAAATGTTCATTAAAAACTTTCCAGTCATGTAATTTTCAGTTATGTACGTGGCAGCAGAGAAAAGAAAAACAGTGAAATTAAGTGCCCCCCCTTTTCTTGCTTAACTGTCAGGGAAAAGTACAGTTGTGTACACTTAAACCATAAATGTAGATGCTCGAGTGTATTCACTGTTTCAGTCGTCACATTTGGGTTATCCCTGCCAGGGTAGCCCTCAGTCAGCCCGGATACCAGAGGCGTAGTATTTCTGCGTCGGTTGCTGTCACTTTGGGACTGATGTCAGGTCATCAGTGGTATAAAAACAGGTAGCCAACGCCATTACATCAGTAGGAAATGGTGGAAGAACACCACCAGTAGAAAGTAAATACCAAAAATTACTTGGAGAGAGAGAGAGAGAGAGAGAGAGAGACAAGGGGGATGGAGGGAGGGAAACCAGGACTGCAACAGTAAATACACTCGAACATCTACATTTATGGTAAGTGTACACAACTGTACTATGTTCTTCGTGTTTCACTGTTGCAGTCATCACATTTAGGATGATTCCCAAAGCTAAAGAAAAGGGTGGAGGCAGTCAAGAAGACTGGGGGCAGGCTAGGATGCCCTGCAAGACGACAGTGGCAAAGCCTGCCCTGGATTTGGGGAAGATAGGCAAGTGGTAATGCTTGGTGAAGGTATGTTGCAGCCTCTAGGATGTCCCTGGTGGGGACCCCTCTGAGGGAAGCTGCAGAGGTGGAGGTTGCTCTGGTGGAATGTGTCCTGACCCCCCTTGGGGGGAGGTTTTCCATGATGTTTGTAGCAGAAATGGATGCAATGTATTATCAATTTGGAAATTGTTTGTTTGGATATGGCCTTGCCCTCTGCTCCTGCAGTGAAGCTGACCAGCAATTGATCAGGTTTTTCTAAAAGATTTAGTCCTGAATAGGTAGAATGTGAGCTGTCTGTGCACATCTAATGAGTGCGGAATCCTTTCCCCCTTGTTTTGCGGGTTAGGGAAAAAAGTGGGCAAATGAATGGATTGGTTGAGAGCCACACTAGACACCACTTTTGGCATGAAGGATGTGTTAGTCCTGAGGGAGACCCTGCCAGCATGGAAAATGATGAATGGCTCTACAGCTATAAGTGCTTGTAGCTCTGATACTCTTCTAGCTGAAATGATGGCCAGAAGCAAGGCTGTCTTCCAAGAGAGGAATTTTAACTCTGCTGAAGCTGAATGTTTAAAGGGGGGCAGGGGTGGGCTTTTCCAACACAAAGCTTGAGTCCCAAGCTGGGGTAGGAGCTCTTCTGGGTGGCCTCAAGTTGTTAGCCCCTCTTAGGAACTGTTTGATGAGAGGGTGCGAGAAAAGAGGTGGCTCTGTGCTGAAATGAGCAGAGATGGCAGAAGCATGAATTTTAGTAGAAGAGAAGGATAGACCCTTGTGTAGTAGGTCTGCCAGGTAATCCAGGATGAGAGGTAGGGTGGACTGTGCTGTTCCGGCTCCCTTAGCCTGGATCCTGGTGCAAAACATTTTCCACTTGTCAGCATAAGACTTTCTAGTGTTGAGTCATCTGGCCTCATGTATAACATCTAGAACTTGTTTACTTAGACTGGCAGCTTGAGGAGAGGTCAGGGAATAAGCCAGGCTGCCAGATTGAGGGTCTGCAATTGGGATGTGAGGTAGGTGCCATGGTGGCAGGTGTGACAGGCTGCGCAGTGGTAGGTACCAGTGCTGCCATGGCCAGTCTGGGGCAATCAGGACTTCTCCTCGGTTTTTCCTCCCTTACTTTGATCAGTACCCTTGAAATGAGTGGTAGAGGGGGAAATGCATAGACCGAGAGGTTTACCCACTGGAAGGATAGAGCATCCACTTTTCAGGCCTTGCTGTGAGGTTCCCTGGTGCAGAATTTGCTGAGCTGGTGATTAGAGTGGGAGGCAAAGAGGTCTTCCTTCGGGATGCTCCATTTCTGGGTTACAAGGGTGAAGGTTCTTTGGTCTAGCTGCCACTCATGTGGGTCTAGCAGGACTCTGCTTAGGTTGTCTGCCAGTGAGTTTAGAGAACCTGGCAGGAATTGTGCTAACAGGTGTAGTTGTATGGCTGCAGCCGTGTGCCAAAGGGTCATGGTGAGCCTGCACAGAGGATAAGAGTGAGTCCCTCCCTGCTTGTTGATGTACCACATCACTGTAGTGTTGTCTGTTTTGATCAGCAGAGGCCCCGAGGAGAGTAGGGATCTGAAAGCTGCCAGGGAGTGCTGAACAGCTAGCATCTCTTTCTGGTTGATGTGCAGATGAATTTGATATGGGCTCCATTGGCCCTGAATGCACCTGCTGTCCAGGTATGCACCTCAGGCATAGTCTGACGAATCTGTGGTGAGGGTCTGGGTGGTGTGGGGTAGTGAGAAGGGAAGTCTCTTGTTGTGGTAGCATGCTGCTGCCTACCAAAGAAAATCTTTCCTTAGGTAAGGTATCATTGGTATAAGAGTTTCCAGGTCTTGAGTTGTGCTGACACCAAAGGCTTTTTAGGTACCATTGTAGTTTCCTCATATGCAGTCTGGCATATGGAATGAGTAGAATGTAAGAAGCCATTAACCCTAGAACTTGGAGGATTTTCCTTATGGATAACTGGGTCCTGGTGGCTAGTTGAGAGAAGTAGGTTGTCAGGTAGGATTGTTTTTCTGGTGTAAGGAAAGACATCTGGAATGCTGTGTCCAGGCTTGCTCCTAGGAATAAAATTTTTTGAGTGGGTAATAGTTTTGATTTCTTTTCATTGATAGTATACACCCCAGGTAGGTCAATAGGTCCTTTACAAAGGTCAGGTGCTTTGGCAGCTTTTCCTGTCCGTCTGCCTGAGCAGTGGATAAGCCAAAGGGAAGCACAGAGAACTGAAATTGCAGTGATCCTGCTCTGAAACGTACGTATTTCCTGCATGATTCCCTGATTGGGATGTGTATGTAGGCCTCTTTTAGGTCTAGGGTGGCTAACCAAGCGTCCTTGGAAAGCATAGGAAGAAGTTGCTGGAGGGTGAGCATTTTGAATTTTGGTATCACCAGAATGGTGTTTAGAATGGATAGGTCGAGGATGGGGAGCCATGTGCCCTCTTTTCTGGGTACCAGGAAGAGTCTGGAGTAGTAACCTTGGCCTGTTTGTTCTGCAGGAACATGCTCTATTGCGCTCATACAGAGGAGGGAAAGGACTTGCTTTTTGGCCTCTGCCCACAGGTCTGGGGGTAGATCTAGGAACTCTTTTGGGGGTGGCAGAGTGTGAGAATAAAATTTGTATCCCTGGGACACTATGTTGAGGACCCAGCGGTCGTTGGTAATGGTGGCCCAGTTGTTTGCGTGGAAGGAGAGTTTTCCTCCTAGAGGCAAGTGCAGGTGGGCAAAGGGAGGGTGTAGAAGTGTAAAGTCATTGTGAGCTTTTACCATAAGGGGGTGGCTTAGCACTCCCTGGTTTTAAAGAGAAGAACTCCATTGCTTAGATCTCTGCATTCCCTGGGGCTGTTGTCTGGGGGGGCCTACTTCCCCTGGGTCTGGGCTGAGCTGACCTGGGGGGGCAGGAAAGGACCAGTGCTTGGAGGGGCAATGCCTACTGAACCTCGGTGGTTGGACATATAAGAATTCCTTTAAATGGCTGCATAGATTTAGCTTTTTCTTCCATCTTTTTTACGACCTCTTCTGCCTTGGTGCCAAATAAGTTGTCTTTGTGCAAGGGTGCGTCCAATAACTTGGTTTTGACATGATCTGGCAAGGTCTGTTACTTAAGCCAAGCATGTCTTCTAACTGCTGCCCTGCAAGATGCTTCGAGGGTGTCAAAACCACATTGTAAGGTGTGCTTAGTCACTTGACTTGCAGAATGTATTAACTCCTGTAACTTTATTTTTTGTGCAAGCAGGGAAAGAAGATATTTTTTGTTTGAGATGTTCCATGGTGTGTTGCTGATATTTCAGCATATGGAACTGACAATTTAATCCTCTAATAGCAAGAGTAGCAGAGGTGTATATTTTTTTTACCCCATTTGTCTAATGCTTGGGAATCCCTATCTGAGGGGGTGGGATTTTTAGCTGAAGTTGCTTTGATTCCTTTAGGTTCTTGAGAGATTACCTCAGGGGCTGCAGTAGGATTTTTGAAAAGAAATTTGTGAGAGTCAGGGACTCTAATACCGGTCAGGTTTCCTGGGAGCAGGAGGGAGGGTGTCAGGGATCAGACTGGATTCCAGAAAGACATCATCCACAACATCCAGGACAGGAGGAATGGCCAGAGGTCTGTGCTGTGGAAAATCTAAGAATTCCCTGAGTCTCTTTTTTGACTGCGGATAGTCCTGACATTTCCATTGGAAATGCTCCGTTAAAGTATGTAGGGTTTCCCCAAAGGAAAAGTCCTCAGGTGGGGAAGCTGAAGGGATGGATACCTCTGCATCAGAATCCTCATAAGCAGAGAGGGGTTGCATATCTTCATATTCAGATGCATCAGAGTCATCAGACTCCTGTTCAGATAAAACTACTGGGGACAACTCTCTTTTTCTTTTGGAAGGCGTAGGCTGGATTCCCCTGATAAGCATTATAAGGTCTTCCTCCATTTTAGCATTTGAGACTGAGGCAAGGAAGCAAGGACCTGAGCTTGGGTCGTGGTTTTTTTGGGTGTAGTTCGTACCCTGGGCCTTAGAAACTCGGTAGTTTTCAAAAAAAACTGTAGATGCGAAAGAAGTCGTCGGACTGTGTTTAGTATCGGTAGTGTGAAGTACTTCCTCGGAAGCCGGTGCCTGCTCAGCGGCTCCGGACCCATCCAAGGTAGAAACATCAGCAGGATCCTTAGTCAAAGAAGAGTCTCGCGGCATATCAAACTCCGATGGGGTCTCGGTAGTGGCCTGTGAATCCACAGAAGCGAGCATCAGGGACTGCGAAAGTGCCTCACTGAGGACTGGAGAACTGACGACTAGCTTAATGGAAGCGTCGTCGGCAGTTTTGGACCTGTGCAGTCTGTCTCTGTCTTTATCCTTAAGTTTTTTCGGAAGGTCGGTAGTCGGATGGCTTAACAAAGCCATATCAGAAGTCGAAGACTGAGAGTGAAAATATCTAGCTACAATAAGGGCCCAACAATGTATAGTTCTGCCGTTGAACAAAGCACAAAAGTGACAGCAGGGGACATCGCGGTCTGGATCTAAACAAGTGATGCAGTAGGAATGAAAATCTCGGTGTGGTATTTGCTTTCTGTTAAGAGAAAACGTTTTAAAACATACTGTTATTTGTCTCTTTCTCCCATCTAGCAAAATGAATATGCTATTTGCTGAAGTGTTGGTAAGAAAAGGTCATTGAACCATGTTTATTAAAGATGGGCTTTACCTATGATAGATGTAGTTTGCTTATGAACTTGAATAACATCTGTTTTCTATACTTCTGAATAAGAGTTAATTTACTGAGGCAGGCTGTGGAAAATTCCAGCTACCACTGTTGAACTAAGTATTCTAACATTCTGTACTAACTGTGGTTTTGAGGTAAACATTCTACACTAGCTGTGGTTTTGAGGTAAAGCATTCTTTTCTGAGGTAATTTGTGATCCTAGATGTTTTTCATAGCCAACTGTCAACTGTTAGAAATGTAACAAAAGCTATTTTGGCTGGTAACAGGAAAGTATAAAAGTTGATGTCAGTAAACAAGCTGATCAGATTGAGATCATCTTGGCCAACATGCTGCTGTAATCTGGTTAGCTGCAAATAAAGAAGTTTTTCATCACCTGAGACAGATGTGACTCGCTTGAATTTTTTCTTCTGACATTTTGGTCCTTCGGACCGGAAACCTCTCCGAAGATACGGATCAGACCGACAGAGTGACCGAAAAACCTGTGCAGGTGAGGGTTTCTTATCTTAAGATTCCCTCGACAGAAAGCCCTCCGACTGATTTGTTGTTGGAGAGAGGCCGGCCGCTCTCTGATCTCTATCTGAGGGACGGTTTCCGAACCAAAAGGGGAAACGGAGTCTCATCTGGTTCAGGTCAGATGAAAAATACATTTTTCTTTTAATTTTAATTTAACCTTGTCGACAGGGGTTTTATTTTTAGTTAAGGGTGGGTAGGAATAATTGTTAAGATTGTTTTTGTTAGGATTACTTATTATTTTGTTAGGATTACCTGTTATTTTGTTAGGATCCCCGTTAAGATAGCCCCATTTTGTAATAAGCCCTGTAAAAATAATTTTGATGCAGTCCTAAAATATACAGTCCTAAAATAAGAAATCTAGGAAAACATGGGTTCAAGTTGCTGCAAGTGTGAGAGTGATGCCTGTTTAAATGTTGATGCTAAGTACATGAAAAGTTTAAACAAAAATAATGTTACATTTTTGAAGAAGTGGAAGTTGAAATATGATTTTGATGGTACACTGAATAAGAATGCCTGTGCAAAATTGGTTAGAGATTTGAAAAGAGATGCAGGAACTAGAACTAAAAAGCAGAGACAATTGGGATTTCCCTAAGTACAAAAATGGTTAGAAGCAGCAAATAAACGAGCTATAAAAGAAAAACAGTGTCAGGAAAAAGAGAAAACAAATCAAAAGGGATCACTGGTGCCAAGTGGAAAAGTAGCTTTGTTTTTAGATAAGGAGGATGAGCACACAGTTTGTGCAGTACAAAGGCAGGCAACTGCCCCACCGTATGGTGAAATTGCTGCTGCCATACCAGGGGAACCTCCTCAATATCAGTCTGAAGATGTGGGATCTGTACAGCAGGGTGGGCTATTAGCTGCTCAAGGAAATGTTGTGACCCCTCCAATTTACCCACAAATTCCCGTAGTACCTAAGGTTGCTTTGCAACAGGTAGACCAACCTATGCAGTTAAGGTCAGGACCAGCAGGGCAAGGACGTTTGGCTATTAAACTTTCTGACCATTCAGAAGCTCTTCCCTTAATACAAGTTGCAAACCCACAGGCAGGAGATGTTGGACAAGAACCAACTATTTTAGTTTATCGTCCCTGGGCTAGAGAGGATATAAAACGAGCTATGGATGGTATTCCTTATCCCAAGGTTAATTTTCAAACATTTTCTGAGGACATAGTTGGTATGCGTTTAAGTTATCATCTAAATGGTTTAGAAGTAGAACAAGTAGTGCGATAAATCTTAGGTCCAGATTGGCACTTAGTTTGTGATACTTGGACATGTAAGGCAGATGACGGCACTACATTAAAGCATAATTCTGGGGTGTTAGACACACGAGTCACTGATCTGTTAAAGAGAATTTCTGATAAGTGGCGTCCAAGAGCAGATTGGACAGTAATAAATCAATGCATCCAAAATGATGATGAATCTGTAGATCACTATATTGTAAGATTGACAGAAGTGTTCAATAACCATTGTGAAATGATGATTCCGCAGGATCAGACTAATGATAGTCCGTATGAACAGCAATTGAAAAATGCTTTTCTTAAAGGTTGTAAGGCTCCAATACATAGTTTTATAACTAAGCACATGGTAGATCACAGAACATGCAGACTGCAACCTTTGTTTGAATATGCACGGCATGCTGAGCGACATTTTAATCTAAAAAAGAAAAAGAAAGTACAAGTGTTGGCAGTAGGGGATGATGGTGGTATATTCTTAGTACAGGACCAAAGGGGGCAAGGGAGCTGTGGTGGCGTAAAAAAACGTGGGGGCCCGCAATGGGACACGTTAAATGAACCGGGTGGACATTCAGCCTATAGGGAAAGGTTAAAACGTGGAGAATGTTTTAAATGTGGTAGACGTGGGCACTTCGCTGCCGACTGTGAAGAGTGGCAACATCCCCCACAGCTTACGAACAAGGGCTCCGCATGACTATATGATAGTAAAGGAAGGCTCCATCTTCATTATGGGGATAATGAAGAGGCAGACACTCTCTACGATGAATGTCCGAACACTCTAATGGAAGGGCGGGATTGTGACTGTGAAGTCATAACCCTGGCAAATTTGGGTATTGCTATGCATCTAGATCAGAAACCCATGATAGAGTTTTTGGTTGAGGGACAGAAAGTGGAGTTTTTATGTGATTCAGGTGCATCGCGTACACTTTTGGGTCCAGCAGTTCTGCCTCCGAACTGCGAAACAGATGAGCTTGTTCTTGTAAAAGCGGCAAACGGGAAAATTTATAAGGAACCATTGTCTCATCCTCTACTGTTCACAGATCCGCAAACAAACCAAACTGTTAGGTGTAGGGTAATTATACCAAAAGTTTATCCAGTTAATTTGCTAGGAAGAGATTTGATGCATGTGTTTGGAATAGCGGCAATTCCCACACCTAAAGGTATTGAGGCAAAAAGGTTAGCGGATGGCTTGGTAGTACAGGGAGTACAAGACTTGTTTTACTGGTATAGCCTAGACTTGATTTCAGATGGCCCGGGGAGGGTTGATACAGAGTTGATCAATCTAGCTTTAAGTAAATCTAGGAGCGGGTCACCGCAGGTTGCAGCGCACTTGCATTGTACAATGTTCTATAAGGCCCCTGGTCCGGATAAAGAATTTGAAAAATAATTCTTTAAGCACAAGTGTGCAAGGATAATTTTGAATGATATGTTTTGGGATACGCAAGGTAATACAGTAGTAACCTGTACTTTGACTTAGGAAATTAGTTCTTTATATCGCTCAAGTTATAGCCCACATATCTCAATTACTAAAGCAGTGGGGACACATTGGGTAGATTTGGCGAAAAAGGTAACAATTTGGAACACAATGTCTGAAAGTCAGTTGAAAGATCAACAGATCCAGGTACAAAGATTAAATTGGGTGACTTGGGCACGACCAAGTGTGCACCTCAGGGATGACAAAACAGAAATGGCATGACAAATCCTCCTAACTCAAGAGGAAGATAGTGCGTTAAGTGCCTTACCTGTAGATTTAAGGTCAAAAGGTAAAGGAGATGTAGGATTAATGAAAACAGCAGGTGAAGTTTGTATAACTGCAAAGTCAGGTTTTAGACCTCGTAAGCACCAATATCCACTACGTAAGCAAGCAGAGGAAGGAAATAAACCAGTTATTGAACAGCTAAAACAGGTAGGAATTCTTGTTGAATGCCCAGATTCACCCTGCAATACTCCGTTGTTTCCTGT
Source organism: Protopterus annectens (assembly GCF_019279795.1). NCBI lineage: Eukaryota > Metazoa > Chordata > Ceratodontiformes > Protopteridae > Protopterus > Protopterus annectens. Next base: position 228,578,955 of record NC_056746.1, read on the forward strand.
AAAGAAATCGGATGGGTCATGGAGGTTGGTTCAGGATTTACAAGCAGTTAATTCAGCTGTGATCCCAAGAGCACCGGTGGTCCCTGACCCCTATACATTACTTAATGATTTACTACCTCAGCACAGATATTTTTCTGTCATAGATATAAGCAATGCCTTTTTCTCCATACCACTACACAAGGAGAGTAGATTTTGGTTTGCATTCACTTTCCAAGGTAAAAGATACACCTACACCAGATTGCCACAAGGTTATTGTGAGAGTCCGACAATATTCGCACAAGAAATGGCTGCGAATTTAGCTCAGTTTGTTCCCCCAGAGGGAAGCCAGGTTCTGTTGTACGTAGATGATATTTTATTGGCCTCACCCATGCAGGAAAGTTGCAAAAGGGATACCCTAGCCCTTCTTAGTTTTTTAGCTGAGCAAGGACATAAAGTAAATAAAGAGAAGTTACAATTGTGGAAAGCACAAGTAAAGTACTTGGGTTATTTAATCTCGCAGGAAGGTAGACAATTGGAAAATAAAAGAAAACAAGCAATTCTTGAAGCACCTATGCCTACGACTAAGCGGGAGATGATGTAGTTTTTAGGTGCAACTAATTTTTGTAGAAGTTGGATTCCTAATTATGCTGAAGAAGTAGGGCCATTGACCGCACTGATCTATGACACTCCCATGGTAGCTAAAAGTAATATACAGTGGACAGATAAGGCAATACAAGCATTTAATAGAATTAAGCAATTGATAGCAAGATCCTCTGTTTTGGGTTTTCCGAACTATTCTAAGCAGTTTGTACAAATGGTTGAGTGTAAGGGAGGATATATGACCTCAGTTCTGGTACAAGTACATGGGGATAAACAGAGACCGATAGCTTTTTATTCCTCCAGATTAGATCCTGTTGCAAGGGCATTGCCGCATTGTGTTCAAGCTGTAGTGGCAGCCGCCATGGCAGTGCAAGCCTCAGCATCATTAGTTTTGTTTCACCCATTAAAATTGCGAGTTCCACATTCAGAAGCTACTATACTTTTGCAAGATAAGATAACCTTTTTATCTCCTAGTCGACATTTGTCATGTATGACAGTGTTGCTGACACAGCCACATATGACCATAGAAAGATGTACTACTCTTAATCCGGCAGCACTTTTGCCGACTCCAGAAGAAGGTACTCCACACGTTTGTTTAGAGAGCATTCATGACAAAGTACTTCCCCGACCAGATTTAACGGATATTCCGTTGGTAGGTTCTGTTCTCGTTTTGTTTGTAGACAGATCAGCAAAGAAGGACACTGTAGGAAAAACAGTAGTAGGGTATGCTGTCACCACTGAAGCAAAAGGATTGTCAAACATTTATTCTCACAAGCAGCTGAGTTAGTGGCTTTGACTCGATCTTGTACCTTAGGGGAGGGTAAAAAAGTGACAATTTATTCAGATAGTCAATATGCTTTCTCTACTGTACATGTTTTCGCTCAACAATGGAAGAATAGGGGAATGGTTACTGCGACAGGCAAACCAATAAATCACAGAGATTTCATTTTACAGTTGTTAGATGCAGTGCAATTACCACTTCAGATAGCGATATGTAAATGTTCCGCACATACTAACAGAAAAGATCCTGTCTCCAGGGGAAATGCTTTTGCTGATATGGCTGCAAAAAAGGCAGCTCAAGAAAATGATTTGCTTTTACATGACAATGATTTAGAGCCCAAACACCTCTTAGACTTAGAGACATTAAAAGTAATGCAAACACTGACAACACAGAAAGAAAAATGTTGTTGGGTAAAATATGGTATTACTCAACAGGATGGGTTGTATAGGGCATCAGATGGCAAAATGGTATTACCCTCAAACCTTTTTAGGTATGCTGCATTGGTTAGCCATGGACCTGCCCATGTAGGAGTACAGACAATGGTTCAAATAGTGTCTAAGGTGTTTTGGTGTAAAGGATTTTCAACTTATGCAAAGCAATTCTGTTTATTTTGTTTATTATGTGCAAAGTATCATGCTTAGGGGGGAGTAAAAAAATCTCAGCAGACTTTCCCTACCCCTCCATATCCATTCCACACACTCTGTATGGACTTTATTGAGTTGACACCCTCAGAGGGAAAAATGTTTTGTCTAGTCATAATTGATGCTTTTTCTAAGTGGGTAGAAGCTTTTCCAGTAAAGCATCCTGATGCACACACAGTAGCAAAGCTTTTGACAACAGAAATAATTTCCCGATTTGGTTTACCAAGATGCAATTACAGTGATAATGGGTCTCATTTTGTTAACCAGATTGTTCAGAAGTTGGGTCAAGTGTTTCAAATTGATCTCAAGTACCATTGTGCTTACCATCCGCAGTCAGCTGGACTGGTGGAAAGACACAATGGTGTCCTGAAGAGTAAGCTCCGCAAACTGATGGCAGAAACGCATAGATCCTGGACTGCGTGCCTTCCATTGGCACTCCTGTACATGCGAATCTCACCCTCCTACAAAGGACTTACACCATTTGAACTTTTGTTTGGGAGACCATATTGCGTCCCGCAGTGGCAAGGATTGTTGCCAGCAGAAAGTATAGTTTTGTACCTACCATAAATGTAGATGTCCAATAGATATGCAACTGCAGTCATAACATATGGGTTGTCCTGCCTCAGGCAGCCCTCGGTCGGCCGAATTCCAAAGTCTGGGTCCGGCGTCGGCTGGTGTCGCCTCCTCTCTGACATCACAACGGCTGGAGTATAAAGGCATCGGCCGACGCCATCTTCTTCAGTGTTTCTTGCCCCAGATGCCAGGTGCCCTCTTAGGAAGGCTAAATTTGGTAAATGGATAAAAATAATCCCAAACATGCACAATAGTAATAAACAGATACACCATAGGAGATACCCCCAGCTGAAGGGAAAAGGGGTAGGGACCCAAAAAGAAGGATGCAGAGGGGTAGGAGGGTGGGAAAATCCGACTGCAGTTGCATATCTATCGGACATCTACATTTATGGTAGGTACAAAACTGTACTATGTCCTTCAAGAATGCAACTGCAGTCATAACATATGGGTTGAATACCATAGCCAAGCTGCGGGTGGATGGAACTATGATAAGGATGGTGTAGCTAAAATCCCCTGCAGGACTGCCGAAGCAAAGCCTGCTCGGGATCTGGAGTATAAGGGCAGGTGGTAGTGCTTGGTAAATGTATGCACTGAGCTCCATGTAGCAGCCTCTAAAATGTCCTTTGTTGCCACTCCTCTTAGGAAAGCTGTGGAAGTGGCTATAGCTCTGGTGGAATGTGGCCTAATATTGGCTGGCACACCTTTTCCATGAAAAGAATAGCAAAATCTGATGCAATGTCCAATCCATTTTGAAATTGTTTGTTTGGAGATTGCTTTTCCTTGTACTCCAGCAGCATAGGCTACAAATAGCTGGTCAGACTTTCTGGTGGCCTTAGTTCTGTCCAAGTAGTAGCGTAGTTGTCTGTGTATGTCCAAAGTATGCAGTAGTTTTCCCCCCTATTTTACGGATTGGGGAAGAATGTAGGTAGATGAATAGCTTGATTTAGAGACACCCTGGAAATAACTTTTGGCATGAATGTAGGATTGGTTCTTAGAGAGACTCTGTCTTGATGAAAAATGAGGAAGGGGGCACTGCCATGAGTGCCTGTATCTCCGAAACTCTTCTTGCAGAAGTGACTGCCAACAAGAAGGCCGTCTTTCATGAAAGAAATTGCATTTCTGAGGTTGCTGCTGGCTCAAATGGAGGAAGAGTTAGTTTTTCCAACACGTAGTCGAGGTCCCATGCAGGTACTGGCTGTTTTCTGGGAGGTTTGATATTCTTTATCCCTCTTAGAAACTGTCTTAGCAGAGGATGCGAAAACACTGGAGGGTCACAGTTGTATTTTGCTGAGATTGCTGAGGCATGAATCTTTATTGAGGAGTATGAGAGTCCAGTATGAAATAGTTCTGCCAAGTATTCTAATATCTGAGGTATACTCAGTAATGCTGTGTCCTGACCCCTTTTGGCATTCCAGATACTGAATCTCTTCCACTTGGCTGAATAGGTTTTTCTGGTGGAAGGTCTGCGTGCTTCCAGCAAGATCTCTTGAACAGATTTGGAAAGAGAGTTAGGTGTTGAAGTCATGGTAGCCTCCTGGCTGTCAGATGCAATGTTTTCAGGTCTTGATGTACACTCCTGTAATTGTGTTGCATTAGGAGCAGGGGCCATAGGGTCAGAGGCCATGGTTTGGTCCGAGTTATGGTCAATAGCAATGGGTACCAGTGTTGTCTTGGCCAGTCTGGAGCTATCAAGATGCCTGTTGGTTGTTCTGCTTTGATCTTCAGTATGACCTTGGTCAGCAGAGGCAGGGGAGGGAATGCATAAATTTTTAGAGAATTCCAGCTGAAGGAGAGAGCATCCGTTTTCCAAGCTAGAGGGTGGTGAGTCCTTGTGCAGAACTTTTCCAGGTGATGATTTAAGTGGGAAGCAAAAAGATCTACGTCCGGTCTTCCCCATGTCCTTGTCAGTTGAGAGAAAATGTGAGGGTGCAGCATCCATTCGTGTGGCTCCATGAAATTTCTGCTCAGATTGTCCGCCAGTACATTGTCCTTGCCTGGTACAAACTGGGATTGTAAATGTATCTTCCGGCTCAGGGATTTTCCCCAGAGAAGCATTGTTAGTCTGCAGAGGGGATAAGAATGAGTGCCTCCCTGCTTGTTTATGTACCACATGACAGTGGTGTTGTCTGTCCTTATTAGCAAATGTCCTTGTTGTAGTGATTTTTCGAAAGTCTCGATGGCATGTATCACTGCCAACATCTCCTTTTGGTTTATGTGCAGATGTCTTTCCTTTGGCGTCCAAAGACCTTGAATGCATCTGCCCTCCATGTGCGCCCCCCATCCATGGTCTGAGGCGTCTGTTGTAATCATTTGGCCTGCTTGAGGTTTGGTGAAAGACATTCCTTTGTTTAGTTGACTGGCTTGAGCCCACCATAGAAATTCCTTCTGCAGACATGGAATAAGTGAGATTATGTCCTCTAGGCTGTTGTTGTGTTGAGACCATAAGTTTTTTAAATACCATTGCAGCTTTCTCATATGAAGTCTTGCCAAAGGTATCAGAAGGATGCAAGATGCCATGAAACCCAGGGCCTGCAGGATTTTCCTTGCAGTCAGCTGGGAAAGCTTTGCTAGGCCTTTGAAGTACTCTGGTAAATGCTGCTGTTTTTCCTCTGTGAGGTAGGCCATTTGGGTTTCCATGTTCAGTTTGGCTCCTAGGAATGTAATCTGTTGGGATGGTAGTAATTTTGACTTCTGAATGTTGACTGTGTATCCCAAGGCCTGCAGTAGATGCATGACATAGTCCAAATTCCCTTTTAAGGTTTGTTTGTTGTCTGCTTGTATGAGGCAATCGTCCAAGTAGGGGTATATTTGAATCCCCTGCTGTCTGCAGTGTGCCACTACTGATGCCAGGCATTTCGTGAACACTCTGGGCGCAGTAGATAAGCCAAACGGCAATGCTGAGAATTGATAATGCTCTGTCCCTGCAAGAAATCTGAGGTATCTTCTGCAGCTTTGTCTGATTGGGACATGCAGGTATGCCTCCTTGAGGTCCAGAGTGACCAGCCAAGACCCCTTGTCCAGCATGGGAAGAAGTTGCTGCAATGTCAGCATTTTGAACTTTGGCACAATGAGGAAAGTGTTTAGATTTGACAAGTCCAGTATGGGTCTCCATTTGTTTTCTTTTCTTGGAACAAGGAACAGTCTTTAATAAAATCCCTGGCCTTGCTCCTGAGGAGGAACCCTTTCTATTGCTTTTATACTTAATAGCTTGGAAACTTGAGTGAGTGCCTCTGCCCTTTGATGATGTGGCAGGTTTGGCATGCCTTGTCTTATTGGTAATGTGTGGAAGTGGAATCTGTAACCTTTGTCTATCAAATCCAGAATCCAATTGTCTTTGGTTAAGATATGCCAGTTTTGTGAGAATAAGGCTAATTTTCCGCCCAAAGGTGCTTCTCTTTGAACCTTTGTAGGCGGTACGAAAGTGAAGTCATTGTGATTGTCCTTGTGGTGCAGCTGAACTGTCTGCGCCACTTCTTTGATTTGGAGGATGCCATTGGCGGCCCCTGTAAGATCCTCGGTATTGCCCTCTACCTCGGGCACGTCTGCTTTTTCCCCTTTGAAACTTGTCAGAGCCGGGGAAGGACCAATTCTTTGAGGGCCAGTTTCTGCTGAATCTGGGTGGCTGAACCTGAAGGACATCCTTGACTGTCTGTACTGACTTTGCTTTTTCCTCTATGGATTTCAATACATCTTGTGCAGTAGCACCAAAAAGCTTTTGTTTTTCCAAAGGTGCATCCAGTAACTTTACTTTAACATGGTCGGGCAAAGACTGATCCTTCAACCAAGCATGTCTACGTATCACAGCCCCAGTCATAGCTGCCCTACATGAAGCTTTCAGTGCATCATAACCACACTGCAGAAAATGGTTATTAACCTGCTGAGTGTTATGTATATGATCCTGCAGTGCCTTTTTATCAATAGGCTCAGGAGAGGCTAACTTTTTCTGTAAATCATCCAGGAGAAAATCTTGGTACTGAAACATGTGAAAAAGGCAGTTAAGAGACCTCATGGCTAGGGTAGTAGAGGTATATACTTTTTTACCCCATCTCCAGGGACCTTGCTTCTCTGTCAGCTGGCAGTGGGTTTTGGCAGAGGAGGAAGCCACCCTTGGGGCCCTGTGAAATAGTTTCTAGATCCACAGAGTGGGCCTTAAAAAGGTGCTTGTGAGTGTCAGGGACCCTATAATATCTGTCCGGCTTGACAGGAGCAGGAGGAAGAGAATCAGGGTTGGCACTGGAGTCAGAGAAAACATCATCCAAAACATCCATAACTGGAGGGATAGCCAAAGGTCTGTGCTGGGGAAGCTTGAGGAAAGTACGAAGCCTTTTCCTGGAGTCAGAGAATTCCTGACCCTGCCATTGAAAATGTTCCCTCATGGAATGCAGGACTTCCCCAAATGAGAAATCCTCTATAGGGGAGGCAGAGGGAATTGATTCCTCAGCATCAGAGTCCTCGTAGGCCTGGAAGGGTTCTTCTTGAGTATCAGAATGCTCAGGATCCCCAGAAGCTTCATCCGAGGAGAGGTCGTCCGCCTGCTCAGTTCTAGGCCTTTTCTCTGCAGGTGGCTGAGAACCCCTGTCCGGATGAGGCTGAGACCCCCTGATAAGGGAAATAAGATCTGCAGCCAGAGACATGATCTGCTTATCAGAAGAAGGGGCCTGGGCAGGTTTAGGATGGGCCTTGGCCTGACTGGCGGCCTTAGCACGTGCAAAGGCCTTGATGGACATGGATACAGGAGGCCTAGCAGCCCCACGTGCAGGCGTTACCTTGTCCACAGGAATGGTGTCGGGTAGATCCAGAACTTCGGTTTCCAGAGGAAAATCAACAACCGGCACCGGAGAGATCTCCGAGTCCGAAGGTCGTGTTAACTCTGTGTCGTCGGTCTGGAGTGGTAGATTTACCACTTCCGAAGGGACCGGAGTGCTAGCAGAGGGTTTAGGAGTAACATCGGTAGTGGACGTGGGCCGAGGATGTCGGTTCCGGTCCTTGCGTTTTTTAGCAGATTGGGTTGTCGGTTGATCCGACGGCATGATATACGCAAAAGATTCACCGAAGAAGTCCTCGGCGAATTCTGCCCGGCGCCTGAGAGTGCGCTTATTAAAGCAGGCACAGGCAGCACAGGCCGAGACGTCATTGTCTGGGCCCAGGCAAGGAAGGCAGAGAGAATGGAAGTCCTTATGAGGTATTTGTTTACCACAAGACAAACAATTATTAACTTTCTCAATTTGTTCTGACATCGGCTGAGGCAAGAATAAATGTTCCCCAACGGGGTTCTTAGCTTTTAGATGACTTCGGTACTGAAAACACAGGAGCTGACCGACCGGCACTTGCGAACTGCTTCTGCTTCGGGCACCGCGCGGCAAGAAAGACTGAAGAAGATGGCGTCGCCTTTATACTCCAGCCGTTGTGACGTCGGAGAGGAGGCGACACCAGCCGACGCCGGACCCAGACTTTGGAATTCGGCCGACCGAGGGCTGCCTGAGGCAGGACAACCCATATGTTATGACTGCAGTTGCATTCTTGAAGGACATCGTGAGGGGGGTGAGGATCTGGCCGATTATATGAAGAAGCTGCTAAATGTCAAGTCTCTTGTAACCAATGACTCCTTTGCAGATTCCAGAAGTGAAACCTTGTTAAGCGTGGCACCCGGGGACTGGGTGTGGATCCGAATTGTGAAGAGAAAGAATTGGTCATCCCCCAAGTGGGAAGGCCCATATCAAGTACTTATCTCGACACCTATGGCTGTAAAGATCGCAGAGAGGACTTTGTGGATTCATATCACCCACTGTAAAAAACTTAAGACTTTTCCTTCTGCCATTGATGTTGGTCAGACTCCACTGGACCCCTGAACGCAAAGTCTGACTACAAAGGAAGGATGGCCATGTTCAACTGGTACTTGAACTGTTACGTGATGATGATTTTGGTGGCGAAAGTAAATATGTCCATATGAGAAGGAACAGTTGTGAGAGAAAAAGGAATGGTGGGTGCTGCAAGCGCAAACAGGTGTTACTACTGTGTTCAAGGTAAAACTTTGTGAAGGAATTTTGGAATGTTCTAAATGGAACAATAATGATTTCTTGACTCGTGCAAAATACTTGTGCAATAGAGACTGTACGTCCTGGTCAAATGTTTGGTGGTCAACAGATGTGAATGGATGGGAAACAAGTGGTGCAGTGATACCAGAGGAAGATAAAAGCAGGCAACAAAGAATAAAAATTGCGCATTTCCAAAGTACTGAAGTAATTACTATAACCATCGTGTCACCACAATAAAGTGATTCAGGAGTTTATGGAACCGGAGTGTCTCTTCCAATTGGAACTGACCTTTTGGGGACTTTCCAACTTAAAGTACAAAGCCTTAAAAATGCCACAAGTAAAGCAGATTTTGCCTTCACAGAAGAAGAACAATTGTTACTCGAGACGGAATTCGTACACCATAATGAATGGTTATCTTGGGTTAGATATAGTACCCGAGAAGTACATCGTGAGAACTGTGTTTCTTGTGCTGAAGGTAAACAGCAATTAGCGACAGTCCCATTGATGCAAGCTGAAGGTAATCTGATGTGTCTGTTAGTTATTCTTCAACAAAACTGAAGATAAATGCAAAAGTGAAACTCAGCGTTTTCTAGTCATAAGCAAAGTTGAGAAACCGCCTAGAGCAATTTCCTATCCAGGTTCGTATATGTGCATTTCCAGAGATGGCACAGGAAAGAATTATGGCAATATGGGACAGAACTATTGCAATGTTACTGTGAATGGCAATGAAAATCCATTTCTGGAGAACCAAACTCATAGTTAAGCAGACGTTTGGTGGTTATGTGGAGAGAACAAACTCAGATCAAGGCTTACGGTTCCCTGGAAAGGAACTTGTGCACTTGCAAAGTTAATTCTGCCATTCTACATTTTCCCAGTTCCAGCAAGCAATTTCGTAAGAGAACCTGAAATAAAGCCGAAGTGGTTGAATAAGAGAAAAAGAGAGGCACCGAAGCAATCCTTTGATAGTGGTGTCTACATCGATAGCATTGGCATACCAAGAGGCGTGCCTGATGAATACAAAGCAATAAACCAAATAGCAGCTGGTTTTGCATCCATCTTTGTCTGGATTCAACCCAATAAGAATGTGGACTGGATCAACTACATTTACTATAACCAGCAGCGTTTTGTGAACTATACCAAAGATGCATTAAAAGGTATTGCTGAACAACTGGAGGCCACTTCGCAGGTGGCATGGCAGAATCGAATTGCATTGGATATGCTCCTGGCCAAAGAAGGAGGAGTTTTCAGGATGTTTGGGACTTTCTGTTGTACATATATTCCGAATAACACTGCCCCTGATGGGAGCATCACTCGAGCTTTGAAAGGTTTGGAGATGTTATCCGAAGAATTGGCAGAGAACTCTGGGGTAAATAATCCCTTTACAGACTTTCTACAAGCGTGGTTTGGAAAATGGAGTCATCTCATCAGTAGTTTCCTGGTGTCCGTCGGAGTCGATGTGGCTATCGTGGTGGTATGTGTTTGCTGTTGTATACCCTGTATCAGAGGTCTTCTACAAAGACTGGTTGATACTGCTGTTACGAAGACGATGTACCAGCAGTTGCAACAGACTGGTGAAAGTGAATACATTGAAATGTGACTTTTGCAAATGTTTTGAAGTTTAAACGTTTGTCTTGCAAATGAAGTAATGTATGCAAAGAAAAACTTAGTTTTTACCATATATTGATGAAATAAAAAGACAAATAAAAGTGTTTTGAGGGGGGAAATGTTAAGAGAAAAAGTTTTAAAACATACTGTTATTTGTCTCTTTCTCCCATCTAGCAAAATAAATATGCTATTTGCTGAAGTGTTGGTAAGAAAAGGTCATTGAACCATGTTTATTAAAGATGGGCTTTACATATGATAGATGTAGTTTGCTTATGAACTTGAATAACATCTGTTTTCTATACTTCTGAATAAGAGTTAATTTACTGAGGCAGGCTGTGGAAAATTCCAGCTACCACTGTTGAACTAAGTATTCTAACATTCTGTACTAACTGTGGTTTTGAGGTAAAACATTCTACACTAGCTGTGGTTTTGAGGTAAAGCATTCTTTTCTGAGGTAATTTGTGATCCTAGATGTTTTTCATAGCCAACTGTCAACTGTTAGAAATGTAACAAAAGCTATTTTGGCTGGTAACAGGAAAGTATAAAAGTTGATGTCATTAAACAAGCTGATCAGATTGAGATCATCTTGGCCAACATGCTGCTGTAATCTGGTTAGCTGCAAATAAAGAAGTTTTTCATCACCTGAGGCAGATGTGACTCGCTTGAATTTTTTCTTCTGACTCCACAGGCGAGACAATTGTTAACTTTTTCTGACATCGGTTAGAGCAAGAAAAAAGGATCCCCAACGGGGTACTTAGCTTTAGAAGACTTCAGCTTCAATTCGAAAATGAAAAATTCAGGTAGTAGCCGACCAGCACTCGTGCGAACTGCTTCTGCTTCGGGCTCCTCAGCAAGAAAGACTAATGTAATGGTGTCGGCTGCCTGTTTTTATACCACTGACGACCTGATGTCAGTCCTGAAGTGACAGCAACTGACGCAATAATACTACACCTCTGGTATTCGGGCCAACTGAGGGCTACCCTGGCAGGGATAACCCAAATGTGATGACTGCAACCGTGAAACACGAAGGACATATGGATATTCCTACATGTGAATATGCCAATTATTTCTTCAATTCAGCTGCTAATTCAATGTCTCAGAAACTCTGGTCAACAGTTTTTACAACCATTACCCCATGGCTTGGGGCAGAGTTATCCTCATCATTCCTCATCAAAACACTGAAAGCTCTCACAATTTTACATGACAGCTACTGGAGTAAAAAATTCAGCATGCATAGTTCCTAAATAAGTCAAATTAACATTTCAGCACTCTCCTCAAGTCTGACATCTTATGTTTGAATAATCTACTTCAGTCACTTAGAAATAATTCATTACATTTTTCTTCTGTACAATGATATTACAGCCAACATGTCTTGCTATGCTTTGTCCTCATTATTCTCAACAAGCTCCACTTTGGCCTCTCTTTCTGCCTTTCCTATTTTAAACAGCTCCTATGAGTTTCACTTTCTATGCTGGATTTCCTGAGCTCAAAACAGTGACTCATGCAAGCTAACAGGCTCTGTGCTCCCAAATGCTTAAGGACATTGTTTTCAGTCTTTTTGAATATTCCAGAACTATCAGACTTCTACAGTAGACTTCAGCAGCTAGCAATATTTGTTCGATTACATTCAAAGAATTTCTAGGTATGGAAAAATACACTTTTTGTTGTTTCTTTTGCTTCCCAGCCACTTTACTATCAGCTACTCTAATAGAGTCCTTCTCCTTGGTGTCTCCTCTCCTTGCCCAGGCTAAAAATAGAGGTTTCCAGCATGCCATGCTGTGGGAATAAGGGTCAATGTATCTTTATGGAGGAAACAGAAAGGAGGTGAAAGGAAGCTCAACTGTCAGCATCATGCTGCAGGATGGGGGTGGGGGGTGGAGTTTGCATTGCCCTAATCCTTCACCCATGGCATGCTGATGTGTGCATTGCTAAGATGAGTGGATAATAATGAGTGTTTTCAAGGATGTTCCTGCTTGGGTCTTGCGCAGTGGCACTTACCCTGCCCTTTCTGAGCACCACTCTCTTGTTATTTCTCAAGCTCTATCCTCTGCCAGAACTCATATGAGAATATGACATAATGCTCCTTTACCCCATCCATGCCCATCCACCCCTGTGTTTGCCATCAAGGGCTTGAGAAAATAACCAAACTAGGGTTAACCTCAGTCGTATTCAGGGATTTATCCCTCTGTACCACTGGCAAAGGTTAACTACAAAACTACATCTTACCATAAACTTCATAGCTTCAAAAATAAGCAAGAGGTACTCACCAAATTAACTCACAAAAAATATACCAAAAAAGTGCAGTTGGGCAGGAAAATTAGCATTAACTGTAGAAATTTGACTAAGTTCACTATTGGAACTTCTGCTATGAAGGACCCGAAGTCTAGACCGACTTATAGAGCTTTACATTCATATGTAAGTACTAGGCTAGCTGCCCCCTGCAGGCCATTTTAAGCCTAGTCATCTTCCCTTTCAATGGTGAGAAGCAAACCCTGTACCATGCGACTGTAAGGTAAAAACCTTAACCATTGTACCAAATTCCCTGTTTTAATAGGACACTCTTCCACCTGACATATGGACACCTGCACCATCTTTAGTTCTTTTTTTCCCCAGAGCATCAAGGGACAGGTAAAAGCCACAGCATTAGTTGCCCAGATGGCAAATGTCCCCAAGTAAGACAGCCTAACTAGATGACCCCTCAAAGTTCACTCTTTAAGCAGTAAGCAATCCTGGGGAGGGGGAGCATTTTGTACGGTCAAGTTGAGAGGGAAAGTAGGAATAAACACCAAGTAATCATCTGAACTCCAATATGGTATCAGGTTAAAAATACAGAGGTAGATGGAGGGGAATACTGCTGCAAATAGTGAATATGCTTAACATCCACAATTACAGTAATATGCTATTAATTTTTACTAGTCCTTCTGTTTCCACTGTTAAATATGTGGCCAACTCTTGGGATGTGAAGATATAGTAGGCAGACAGACAGAGGTAACAGATGTATGTATGCTCAAAGAAGTGTAAGATAAGCCTGACTTGCAAAGATCTGACACTTAAGAGGACTACAGACAATGCTCTCTGTCTTGGGTCCAGGTCCTCTTTTTCAACACGAAAGGGGTACCTTTTCCATCTTATCAAGTATGATTTCCTTACATTTGGTTTCCTAGCTGCCCTCAGAATTGTAATCACATACTTGGTAAACACGTGCCTAAAGGGGATGACTGCTAAATCATCCATGGTGTCAACCTTAAAGTCTTCATACTGGGCTGCATGAGTGAAACCTTTTTTCTGGTTTAATATGTCAACTTGCTGAGAAAGTAGCACAGGCTCCATCCTCTTCATGCTGAGTTGGACATAAAGCCACTGCGGACTCGGCCAAAAAGTTATATTAGTAGAACTTTTGGTCTGTTCTCCTGTAAGTTTTGAATTACCCTAGTGAGAACAGTGATGGAAAAGAACCATAAAGGAATAGACCTACCTAACAGACTGAGTAAGCATCTGCTGCCTAGGCCTCCAAGCTTCCTGCATCGGTGCATTATTTTTTTAACTGCCTGATTTTTGCAGAAGAAAAAAGTCTGTTTCTGGCACACCTATATGTGTTTTAAATCCAGAAATATATCCCTGTTCACCATTCATTCATGAAGGTCTGCATCTTTTCAGACCAACTGGTCTGCTAGGTCATTCTTCTGGCATGGGAAGCAAGATGCACTGAGGTTCACAAATGGCTTCTGGACTAGACAACAAACTCCCATGGCAAGCTTGCACAAAAGGAAAAGGTGGATTCCTCCCAGACTGTTGATGTACCACATAACTCATCTGCTGTCTGTGATAATATGCAGGGTCCCTGGTTGCCATACGTGTTTGAATAGCTTTATGGCTACAACTATGGATGTACCACATAACTCATCTGCTGTCTGTGATAATATGCAGGGTCCCTGGTTGCCATACATGTTTGAATAGCTTTATGGCTACAACTATGGACTTTCTCTATTTAATGTTGATGTCTGAGCAATCTGTTGTCAGTGTATGGGTATCCTGGCCTGGTTTGAAATGTGCCCCTGAATGAAATATACCTGTTGAAACCACCACAAGAGCTATTACTTGATACAGGCAGTAGAGGGATAGGACACTGCACTGAGTGCGCATGGTGGCCCCATTTGCTCTGTAAATAACACTGCAGTTTTCTCATGTAAAATTTCATCAACAGGGCCATTAGAATTGTGGATGCCATATCACCAAGGGTCCTGATGTACTCTCTTGCAGCAATCTGATTCTGTTGTATGAATTGAAAAATGTGGCCAAAAATACCTACTCTGGGGAGGAATGCTCTTTAACTGGTAGTGTGTAACAGGCTCCCCAGAACTGGACCTTGAAGGATGAAAGTAGTTATGATTTAGATAGATTCAGAGAGAGAGAGAAATAGAGTCCTGGAGGCTAAAAGCAGACAAGGATGGTCTGCACAGCACACTATCCCTCCCTCTTGGGTGGGGGCCTGAATTAGGCAATCATCTAAGTTAAGCTAGATTTGAATGTCCATGTTCCTGCAAAATGCAATTACTGAAGCCACCATCATCACCCTCCTTTTTTCACATTTTTCTACACGAGGTTGAGGTAATGTGTCAACTGTTACCATCTCTCTCGATGCAATGCCACTTTCCTACATTGCTGTACAGTCATGCCCATCTGCCACAGGTCTTCTGTCACACAATCCATCCATCACTTTGCTGGATGCCCACATTTCCTCTTGCCTTCTTCCTGTCTGTCCCAAATCTTATTCACCAGATTGTCTTCTGCTTTTCTGCAAATGTGCCCAAACTGATGTAATCTGTTCTCTTTGACTTTCTTTGCAATTGGACCTACCTGAGCTTCTGCTCTGATGTCCTCAGTTCTTCATCTGTTCCACAGGGTGCATCCTACCACCCATCTCTAGCACCTCATCTCCATCACTTCTAGGTTCCTCAGTTGCTCTGCCTTCACTGCCCAGGTTTCTGTACCACAGTGGACACACCACTGTTTTGTACACCTTATCAGTTTGTTATTCTTTTATCATGCACTACCCCTGCCACTATGCCAGTTAGTTGCATTCCTTCCTTGTCTAGATTTGACTTCCGGATTCAGACATCCCTTCTCCCCAACCACCCCTCCCAGGTACTTGAAGCTGTTAACCTGCTCCACTATTTTCTCTTCTATCTCAGTTTCTTGTGGTTTCCCCATTAGCTGCCACTGCAACTGTCTTATCTGTATTCAGTTTAATTATGTGTGCCTTCAGTTTTGCATTCCATTCCCCTATTCTTTGTTGAAGTTTTTGTTCACAGTCTGCCTGTAATGGCACAGTCTGCATACAGCAACTTTGTTGATCTGTTCCCATACCCGTTTTCTAAAGTAGTCCAAGACCACTATGAACAGCAGATGGCTCAGAGTTAAACTCTGATGCATATCCACTCCCACTGGGAGACCCTCTTAGACCGAGCACCATCTGTATTTGCTTGACTGTGCCCTTGCACATATCCTGCACTAATTCTACCAATGTTTCTGGGACCTCAAACCACTGCAGGACTGTTCAGATCAGCTTTCCTGGGACCTTTATCATATGCTTTCTCCAAGTCTAGGAATGCCCAGTTGGACTCTTTCCTTACCCCTCTTCTCAACTGTTTTTCTCACTGCAAGCATAGGGTAAGATGTGCTACATCCTGATCTGAATCTGAACTGCTCATCTCTTATACTACTTGATGCATATTCATTTATCAGTCACTCCCTTCAGAACTTTCATGCAGTGTGACATCAATTTGATATTTCTATACTGCTCAAATCTGTAAATGTCCCCTTTGCTCTTGTACACTGGCACTAGTATGCTTATTTTCCAGTCATCTGGGATATGCCTTTCTCTCCATACTGCAGTGAGTACCCTTAGGAGACATTTCTCCTCTAACTCATCCAACATCTTAATCATATATCCTTTGACCTTATTTGAGCCTGCGTCTTTCACTGACTTCATTTCATCACAGGCTATATCTGGGGAAGTACAGCTTCTGTGGGGATTTCTTCAATCAGCAGCTGCTAGAAAGTACTCTATCTGCTTTTGATATCCTGTGGATTGGTGAGAAGGATGCTGCTGACATTCCTTAATCTTTGGAGATGCCTCTGATGCCTTGTTCTTCCATATTGCAACTGTCTCTGTTTGCTAAACAGTATTCCTTCTTAGTCAGGTCCATCTTTTATATCTCTTACTTTTTCCTGCACTCCTTTCTTTTGATGACTTCCTGGAATTCTGCATTCCACCATCAGCTTCCCTTATATACCTTTTTATACCTGGTTCAAACTAGGAGGAAGCCTACCTCAGTTGCATGTTGGCCATTCTTATATGTGATCTTGTGACGTGCTCAGTTGCTGAACCTTGTGTTGGTCACTATCAAGCCATTTTCCAGACAGAAGTTTAGAATGGCCTCCCCTTCATTATTCCTGTTGCCTCGTTCAAGTGGATGGCCCAGACAGCCCCCATATCTTTGTTCTGTCTGTCCCGATATGTGCATTTAGGTCCCCCATTACCAACACCAATTCCTTTGGTCCTATTTTATCTTGCTGGTCCTGCAATTGCTGCCTGAATGTACTCTTTTACTCGCTGTTACAATCCTGATGTGGGCATAGGCTGAGATTATGAATAGTGCCCTATTATCCTTACACTGGAGTCTGATTGCCATGCATCTTGTCACTATTACTCACCACAATTTCCAGAGCATTTCTGGTCTGTCCTCCTCCTCCTCTTAAGTAGTAGACTCTGGATCCCAAATCAAGTGGCTGTGCTTCACTACCCTACCAGCTTGTCTCCTGGATGCAGAGAATGTCCATCCTCCTTCTTAATATCATGTCATCCACTTCCAAGCTCCATCCTGTCAGTGAACCTATGCAGAGTATGGCAATCCTTAGTTCATTTTTGTGAGGTTGACTGGTTTTATGTCCAGTTTTCACTCAACAGTACTATCCCAGGTAATCCAAGTTGGGCAAATGGACACCAGCCAGCCAGTAGCTTATGGAACCCAGCAGTTCTGAGCTTTATGGCAAGCACACATTGATCAACAGGGACACAGAGATCTTTCTCACAGTTACCACGGGTCCCAGGTCTAGGTCAGAAATGGCCGAGTTCTTGACCTACTTATCACTGGCCACTACCTGTGCCCATTTTTGGAGACATTGGCCAACATAGCCAAATAATCTAGAGCCCCATTTTTACACCACTGAGTGGTTAACCCTGACATAATCTGCAATCCATGCTCTATTATCTAGAGGATATTGTGTATCGCAGTTTATGCCCAAAGCAGTCAGTCTATACAACTCTTCCCCCAACAGGCACTATCTAGATCGGTGATGATGCCCACAACTACATTCCTGTGGGAGTTTGAGGTGGAAACACACAACATGATTCTTTTTTTTTTGGTGGGGGGGTGACCCCAGAGAGACACAGGGAGAATATGTAAACTCCATACAGGCATTGTCTGGAAATGAAAACTGAACCTTATATATTGCGCACGAGAGGCGAAGATTTTAATCATTATGCCAACTTTATAAATACTCTTGGTGGAGCAGACAAACTAAAACGCAAGGAATTACACTGATAACAGGCACTCACTGTTCATATCTCAGGTACTGCCTGCCTGTGTTCCCAGTCTATGGATATGTGAAGGCATACTTTTCTAACTTCCTGAGCAACCATAAAGACCTGTGGAAAGAGGTGAGGTAACAGGGCCTGAAAGATTAGTATTCTGAACATTTAAGCTCACAGAAATTTGTTTAGCATTGACTGGTGTAAAACAGGCATCCAAAGGTTGTATTTTATAATACTATGAATAACTGAGTAGAACCCTGCACCTTTCTCATGTTCTGGTACCCTCTCTATGTCCCTTTCACTTAGGAGCTCTAGTAATACTAGCTTTACAATGTGCTGTTTTTCTCTGGGTATTACAGGAATGTCTGAGACTCTTGGCTACATTATGAAGTGGAAATCATATTACTGTGCCAAGATTTGTAAGACTGAAGCATCTTGGTTTGTTTTTTTTAACAACTTTTTCAGAAAAATTTCCAGCTGACCCCTACATTTTGGAAATGTGTGGGAGGTTTTGGATTGGGGTAGGATTTAATGGCAGGGAAAGTGAAGAGCTCCATTGAGTCATACCTGCTCTGTTCAGATGTCTCAACCCCGAGGGCTCCCAGGCTTTACATTTTGGTCAGCTTGTTATTTTCTGTTGAAATGGTGGAAGGGCCAGCTTTTTGTGTGTGTGTGTGTGTGTGTGTGTGTGTGTGTGTGTGTGTGTCTATGCACGCGTGGGTGAAACAGTAATTTCACTGACTACATAGTCTTTTCCTCCATGTTGTTAAACTCAAGAAAAGTTCCAAACAGCAGTGGTGCATTAAGGACCCGAGTCTACACATGCTCTGGCAGGGGCTATGTCCTCAGTGTTGCACATCTCTGTATAACTAACCCTGCAGCTGGTGCCCTGCATGATGCACTCACTGCATCAGTCACATTTGATAAAATGCTTGCTAAATTGGGAAGAGTCACTGCAAAGTTCTGACACCCTACTTCTTGTGGCTTTGTTTTTTATCTTCTCTGTCTTGCCCTGAAGTGGTGATAGTACAGTCCCTTGAAATTTAAACATATGACTTTGGGAAATAAGAGACTTGAAAGGTAGGGTGGCACCATATTAAAGCCATTCCAACTAGTCAAGTACGCTGCTTGCTCTGTCATTAGGTACGGGACTTTGTGTTGAAGTCCCAGAGGATCTCCTCCTGTTTATGGACACCACAGCTGGAGAGGCAGTTGAGTTCTTGTACAAATACTTACACTAATCCATAACTTTACACAAACAGTGAGGCTTCCTGAGAGTAAGGCATTGGGAATCCAGTTCCAAGGATGGACTGGTGAATGCATCCGCCAAAGCAGGGGATTTATGCTCTATTAATCCCAAAAAGTTTTCTGTTTCTCTTCTGGGCATCCAAGAGGTCCTTAGTGTCTCACTTGAAGAAATTCTTCATTTTACTGGGAATGCCTCCAAATTCTCTAGTGGGGAGACAGAGGACAAGGTGCTCCCTCTGTCACACATGTAAGAAAAAGGGATACATCTGACCAGCATAAGCCAGTTCATTCTCCACAAAGTCTAATGTGTGTGATTCATTAAAGAGTGATGTTTCAGTCTTTCTTTTTTTAGCAGAGCACTTCCCCTTCCCACTAACCATTATGGTTGATCTGAGAAAAGTTGCTGGTTCTTACAGAAACATATCAAATTCACTACCAGTCTCACCGGGTCCTAAGAGAGGAGGCCCATTCAGCTCAGCTGAGGCAAAATGGTGGATATCCAGGTTTTGGGCAACTTGAGACTCAACTTAGAGATGGTGGCAACCTTTGAAGTATTAGGTTATGGGTAAGTGCTGAAGACTTCAAAAAATGATAGCTGCACATATACTTGCATACAAGAAATGAGTCTACTGTCCTCACTATTGGTTATGAGGATATGGGTATTAGAACCAGATTCCCAAAGAATGGCATTCAGACTGACCAATATCTGCAGGATTATGGCTAAGGATGACTCTCCTGTGACAGCATGGCCTAAACAGGTCACTGCCAGAGGCTTCTTTCCAGATGGGATCCTGAGATTGCAGCTACAAAAACATTGCTAGGGGGGGCCTTTGTGCACAACTCGTATATCACCAGTCCCCCAATGCCCCGTTTCGTGTGGTCACTTTTCTTTGCGTTTCTTCATCCATGAATACTCTGACAAATGCCATGACTGTCCTAGACATGGTGCACAGTATTTTCTGATTTATGGCAGTCTTAGAGATTTTTCGCACCCTGTGTGAACTTCAGACAATGAGGAAGAGGTGATGTTATGTTTGGTGCCCACACAAAATAAAATCTTGACTATAAAATCTAAGAATAGAATATGTTTACATCTGGTCACTTTCAATACTGACATCTACATAATGCCCAAGAACTAGTAAACTGCAACAAACTGCAGCAATAATTTGCATCTAAAGCTGCTACACAATAAATGTGCAGAGCAGCAACAACAGATATTTCCCCAAAGGGGCACTTATCTGTACTCTAGAAGCAATACCGAACTGGTAAACTGATTATGCTTTGTACTCACACTGACTACCGACCTTCCATTTTTAAAGTGTGACAAGAAAGCACCAAAGATAACACAAATGGATGTCACTCAGACCAGAGGCATTATAATATCAATGCAATAGGGAATTTCACTGGCTAAGAAGGGCAATGGTGAAAAGCTCTGGTACTGTGCTTTCTGCAGCAGAAGTCGTAAGTGTCTGCACTACAGTGAACAATACAAACATCTACCACTTAAGACAACTTTACAAACAGCCTGAAATATAATTTCAGTACAAACACTTTTATGAGGATGGTCACAGTTTAGCTCCCCACAGAATTAACACAGTTCTTAGAAATGTGTTTCTTTTAACATCTAAGCCTAATGTGTACAAGAAAATATACACTCACCTGTCAGCCAAGATCTTGCTTCTATCAATTCGTCTGACATGTCCACCAGTAGGCAATCACTTGGTACACTCAGCAGCACTGAGGAAACACAGAACAAAATGCTCTGCCGCACATACCTGAAGCAAAAATGAAGAGAAAAAAGTTAAGAAGTCTATTACAGATGTCTTTTTTGCAATACACAGTAGCTTAGCCCATATGTATTAACTCAGTCTTCATCTATATGTTAGACTGGGTCTATATCACATAGTCATAGTCTCAAAACTTTGACTATGTAAATATCAAACCCAAAAGTTCGAAAACTTAATACTCCAAACACTCAGAACAGCGATTTTTTTCCCAGGGAAAAAAAATCGCTGTTCCGGTACAAAATGCAGAAACACACAAACACTAAATACTGTTTCTAATGTGGGGGGCTTTCCCTGGGAAAGAATTAGATGTTCCGTGGCTTCTTTATTTTTAGACTTTGAACTTCCCAGTTAGACGTTTTGGCATTCGGACATATGATATACACCCGTTAAACTCAGCCTTTTACAAAGCCCTATAAAAGCATGCTTTTTAGAACTTCAAATGTTTTTTCAGTTTTACGTTACTTGCACTGCGGTGGTGGTGCTGCGGTAGCGTTGTCGCCTCACAGTAAGACGCTGTTCGGTTCGATTCTCAGTTAGAATGTCTTCTGTTTGGAGACATGCGTGAATGGGCATACCTTAGTTGAAGGTTGTGCGCCAGAGCTGGCAACTCGGTAGGTAAAAATCTACTGCCAATCATCAGTGGACCGGAGTTCCGCTGTGGTGACCCCTAACCGGGAAAAGCCGAAAGAGACAAACAAACCCACTCTGTTACTTACATCTTCATTCATACCTTGAAAGAAATTCGACAATGCTGCAGAAAAGTTATGTAACATCAGCAGACTACTAAGGAAAACTGAGCAGACCACATAAATAGAACTCTTTGTTACAATCATCAAGTAGCAAGTAGCAAGTAGCAGTAGCAGCACTTATTCAGCACACACTTTAGCTACTGTAGCTTGGAGACCATTCCTCTTTTGCTGCATCTGTTGTCACTGATAAAAACAACAATGGCACTCATGTTTTGACTGCCTACCACTTCCGATGTAGGCACAAATAATCAAATTGTCTTGTTGAAGGCTTAAGCAACTGGAAATCAGTGACAAAAAAAGCAAGAAGCATGGCTAAAGGTAGCCAAGTCTAAGCAAAAAATCATCTGAGATCACCTACAAAATCCAAAAACAGAGATCTTGTGAATGAATTTCATTAGAACAGCTACAATTACACTTTCAATTTATATGTTGCATAAGAAATTTGTCTTCTTCAGGAGATCTTAGCCTCTAACTGGTCACTGCAAAAAAAAAAAAATCTCCAAATACATGCACTACCTGAATGATAGGCTTCTCTGAAACTAAAAATAAGAAGCTCAGACACGGAAAGCAGGGGGCTGGATACAGCAATCCACAGGATCCTCTTAACATACAGTGTAGTACACCATGCAATATGGACCACTCACACATAGTCTCTCTCAGCAAGTATTCTAATTTTACTTCAAAATAAATGGGGGGGGGCTGTCTCTGTGGTGCACAGGGATGAAGCCTGTCTGCAACCTAGGCATTCACGGTTCAATTAGCAGCATGCTACTGCAAGATGTGAGGGAGCAGAGTAGAAATTGTTCGATATCTTCTGTGCGGACTAGGGAAATCACTTCTCATGCTTTGATGTTGGTGTACACAGCTGCTACCTGGCAAACTTTCCTGTGTAATAGGGGGAATGCCCATCCTGAACAGTCTATTACATACCCCCTCTTCCCCTTATACAGCTGAGTGCGTGCAGAAAGGCATGACTGGGAAAAAGAAAATACTACAAAACACCTATGATAGCTACCTAAATGATGTCCTTTTTGAGTTGACTCTCATCACTGATGATGAGGGGAACAAATGGGTCAATTGGTTAATAGGGGGCTGGTGACTGGTAAGGAGTAGACCAAAGATAGCAAAAAGTTAAACAATAAAATAAAAGGGACCAAGGGTGCTGTAGTATAATGATTACATACTTGCTGGATCTGTAAAAGTACTTCTTCAAAAATAGGTTTGTGGACACAGAGAGTAGGCTACTGAAATGGTTGATGGCAATAGAATCCATGGAGTCAGACAATCAAGAGACTGGGGGTACAGAAAAGATAGGAAAAGGGTAGATGAAGGGAAGTCATAATATTAAACTGCAGACTAAATACTAAATAGCAAACTAGGTACGCAGTCTCCAATATCAAAATACAAATGCCTCATTAAGTTGAGTTAGAATTCGGTGACAAAACTGTGACTGCATGGGAATGCAAGTAACAGTTGTTAGTTCTTAAACCTACACTAAGGGATATAGACTATCTGGTTTTCTATATAGTTTGAAGTCACCTGATCAGGGGCGGATCAACTTGTTCATAAAGTTGCTTATAGCACACTCTTCATGGCTTTCACTGTATATTATTATTATACAATGAAAGCTAATTTCTGCTTGAAAAGATGATGGCTGTTTGTTTACAAGTATCTGTTCCATGTAAATCAAACATTACCCATGGGAACAAGTCCAACTCCAACATCCTTTGTTAAACAGACTGGGTTGGCAGCCAAAGTGACCTGTTATTTCTACACAACAAACATTTTTCTGAGTCAACTGTAATGTGAAAAAAAATACTTAAAATAGGAAGCTTGTCTTCAGATTCCCAGAATGTCGTAGAAAACTTCCCAGTACATTTAAAAGTACACTACCTACGTGACAGGAGCTGCAAAGTGCGCTGTCCTAGCGTCATGGAAGCACATAAGTGCATAGTATGCTGCGACAGAAAACTCAAATTAGCAGGAGATGACAGAAGACAAATTAAGTTCTTCTACACAATGGCATTACTTAAAAATGGTAAGGCAGTAAGTAATATCACTGCATAACAGCAGTGGATCATGTTTAGATGGGAATAATTAAGGTTTATCAATGGCTGGCTTTTTCTAATCACTCAGTCTGTGTCTTTGTAACCAAACCACATCAGCCACGTGCAAAGTCTGCATTACCTGCACCCAAATATGACTTACGGCTTAAATAACTTATTAACTCAGGAAGCGAGAATGAAACTGGGTAAAATACTTAATCTGTTCTCCAAAATATGCTATTTCTGTATCAGCTGCCATTTCATCTAAGAATCTGCAGCAATTTCAAATAATACTAAACAGAACAGAAGGTTTATGACAATGTGTGCTTTATAAGACTCTTGCTCTACACAGTTAAATTTTGTACATTATAAACCGCTGCTATTATCTTTACTGAATTTGTATCTTAGCTTGTTTTTTTATGGCATTTGTATTGCCTTCCTGTGCTGATTCTCCAAATGTGTATCTTGCCATTCTGTACTACTGATTCACTGTATTTGATATTGTCTGCTACCTTGGCATCAGAGCCAAACTGCTAGTCTCTGCTTACAATATGCAAATTTGCTACCATTTTTACTGATACTGTATTACCCTTTGCTGTTGATGATTACATTAAAATTGCAATCCTCTGCTGTTGTGGCAACCAAACTTGATTGCTATTTGTCAAATTTTATTCACAAAGTCTGCTACTACTACTATTATACTAAATTTGCAAACTGCTGCTAACGATTCACTGTGATTACAACCTTCTGCTTTATTTGCCATCCTGGTGCTACTGACTGTAATATAGTCATCTGCTTTAAAACCCATCCCAGATTGCTTAACCATCAGACTGCATTTAACAGTCAACTGCTACCACACTTGTAACTCTTACTGTGTAGGCTGAAACAGACTTTTCAGTGTAGTAATTGAGGCAGATTTCTTATTGTAATCCTCTGGTTGTTTGAAAAAAAATTTCCAGATAAGCCACATGTCAGCACTCATGACCCATTGTCTGTGTAAACCCCACCAAATGTTTGACTCACTGTTGCACTTCAAAGTCAAAAAGTCAAAGTGAACTTTATTGTCATCCAGACTGCACTACAGTGCAACTGAATGAAACTGCGTTACTACAAACTCAATGTGCATACAACATATACTGATATTAAGGGTCTATATCATATATTCGAAAGCTAAAAAGAGTGAACGCTCTTTTATCGACCCCAAAAAGCCGAAGCCACTAAATATCGAAAACACGGAGCAGAGATTTTTTTCTCCATGGGAAAAAAATCATTGGGCCGTTTTCGGGACTTTGCCATTTGCTTCACTGTGGTGTGAACTTGGAGTTGGTCAATTTAAGTAGGTGGGATGTCGGGGCGATTCTTTCCCAGGGAAAAAAAATCGCTGTTCCGTGTTTTCGATATTTAGTGGTTTTGGCTTTTTGGGGTCGATAAAAGAGCGTTTTTAGCTTTTGAATATATGATACAGACCCGATATTAAAACTATAAAAACACATATACTAGAGCTAATCCAACAATAACAGTAAGACATTTATGCAGTGCAATAACAAGTATAATGAGATGCACCAAGACTATTCCACTTAGATGTCTTCGTCAGTACCCAAAATACTGCACAGATACTATACTGCACAGATCAAAATCAGACAGATTTCAAATTGCAAGGAATGCTAACTTAGCATCATTAATACTGCACATAAGGTATAAAATTGTTCTTTCATAGAGTTATTGCATATGTCTGTGAATTACTTCAGTGCTGTAACTCCAGACCTGCATGACTAGCATGGTGCACGTTATTACTGGAGTTCAGAAGTCTGATGGCTTGTTGAAAAAAAGCTTCAATTAAATCTGGTGGTTTTGCAACGTAAATGACAGTATCTCCTGCCTAAGACAAACACGAGAACAGACCATGAGCAGGGTAAGTGCAATCTTTGACTATTTTCATGGCACTACTGAGGCACCAAGCAGAGTGCAAGTCCTGGATAGATGGGAGTGTAAACCTGATAATTCTCTCCATCACTTTCACCACCCTCTGGAGAGATATATGATCTGACTGTGCAGTTTCCATACCACACCGAGAAATTACTAGTCAGGATGCTTTCGATGGTAGCCCTGTAGAAGGTTGTGAGAACTGAAGGTGGTAGTTTTGCTCTCCTCAACCTTCTTAGAAAGTGTAGATGCTGTTGCACCTTCTTTACAATGTGAGTAATGTTTACTGACCAAGAGAAGTCATCAGTGATATGCACCCCTAGGAACTCGGTGATGTTCACCCTTTCCACTGTTTCTCCTTTGATTGTGAGTGGAGAATGACCCTCGCATCTCTTTTTGAAGTCTATTATTATATCCTTTGTTTTATTCACATTGAGAACCAGGTTGCTGTTGTGACACCAGACAATCAGTTGGTTCACCTCCATTCTGTAGGCTTTTTCACCATCAATGCTGATGAGATCCACCACTGTAGTACCATTCGCAAACTAAATAATGTGGTTTGTGTTGTACCTAATGATGCAGTCATGTGTCAGCAAGGTGAACAGCAGGGGACTCGGAACATATCCTTGAGGTACTCTAGTATTCAGTGTGGTGCTCGTTGAGGTGTAGTTGCCTATGCATACCTTTTGTGGTCTGTCAATAAGAAATTCCAAGATCCAGTTGTATAAAGGAGTGCTAACATCCAGATGGACCAGTTTCTTAATCAGATGTTGGGAATGACCAAATTGAAGGCCGAGCTGAAGTCACTAAATAACATGCAGACATAGCAGTTTTTGTTCTCTAGGTGTGTCAAGGATAAGTGAAATGCCAGTGAGATGGCATCTGCAGTACAGCGATTGGATCTATAAGCAAACTGAAGTGGGTCCAGTGTTACAGGAAGACTTGATGTTAAGTAGTCTTTGATCACTTCATTACAGTGGAGGTGAGAGCTACTGGGCGGTAGTCATTCTGGCTTGAGGGTGGAGACTTATTGGGCAGTGCTATAATGGTAATATCCTTGAAGCACCCAAGTACTGTGGCTTGATGCAGAGAGATGCTGAATATGTCGGTGAGAACCGTATTTAATTGGTCAGCGCCGTCCCTGAGCACCTGCCACAGAATACTGTCAGGACCAGCTGCCTTTCTTGGATTTACTTATCGTAGCACCCTTTCAACACTTCATCTTCTTGGTTGGTGGGCATTTTCATTGCCGTTGTATTGCTTCCCTTCTCAAACTTCTCAAACCTGCCGAAGTAGGTGTTGAGCTCATTGAGAAACTCCATGTTATCAATCACATCGAGAAGGTAGGGGGCTGTAGTCTAATATAGATTGTATACCTTGCCACAGATGCCTGGAATTGCTCAGGTCTGAGAAATTACCCTGAATTTTGTGTCCATGGGCATGCTTAGCATCTCTTATTACTCTACTTAGTTTCAGTCTGGCTTCCCTAAGGGCATCTTTGTCTTTAGACTTAAAGGCATCATTGTGTGCCTTGAAGAGCTCGTATACTCCACTTGTGAGCCAGGGTTTCTGATTTGCTCGTGTCATGATGCTCTTGTTGACTGTCACATCATCCACACACTTTAATATATAGGCCATCACGGACTCTGTGTACTCATCCAGGTTAATTTTCTGGTCCATAGTAATCATCTCCTTAAATATATTTCAGTCCATGCTTTCAAAGCAGCCCTGGAATGCTGAGACTGCTCCCTCTGGCCATACACTTATTTGTTTCCTGGTTGGCTTTCCTCTAACAATAGCCTATATGCTTTTAGTTGCAAAATGGAGAGATGATCCGAGTTACCCAGATGATGGTGAGGTACTGCCTTATATGCTAGCCTGACACGGTGTAGACCTTTATCCAGAATGTTATCTCCCTTCATTGCAAAGACCACACATTGGAAGTAATGAAGTAAAACTGTTTTCAGACTTCCTTGATTAAAATCACCTCTTATTATGCGAGCAAACACTGGATTATCATTTTCTACCTCACTGATTGACTGGTAAAGTGTACTCAGTGCCTCATTGGTATTGGCACTGGGGGAATATACACCACTGTGTTGCTCACACCACTGAACTCCCTTGGCAGATAGAAAGGTCTGCATTTCAATGATATAAACTCGATATTTTCAGAGCAGTGTTTAGTAACCTACTCACAGCTGGTACACCAGTTACTGTTGACAGATACAGACACCTCCTCCCCCTTCATTTTCAGCAGAGTGCCTGGTTTCTGTCTGCTCTAAATAACGTAAGCCCTTCTACATAGACTGCACTATCATTTATATTACTGTTTAACCATGTCTCAGTAAACATAAGTACATAGCTGTTTCTCACCTTGCTATTTTGCAAAACCTGCCGACTCTGACTATACCCTATTTCACTTTTTGTGCAGTCTATTCTTCTGTCTTACTTTATTAGTAAACACCATATTCTCTCCAGTTTATAACAACAAAAAACCTCCCCACAATAAACTTCATCAATGCACTCCCTGCATACCAGATACTATGAACCATGACGTGGCAGTCTACTTCACAATCTGTAACCAGCATGCAGTGTAACAACTGCCTTATACTTTCTGACAACCATCTGCCTCTTCTACTACATGAACTTAATATGTGAGAGGTACACGTATTTACAAACTTTGGAGGCTAGCTTCTGACAAACGTACTAGCAGTATCTAATTCACAAAACCAAGCCCACTTTGTCCTAAATGAGACATCTTACACTGATGTACTTAAAAATCCCTGCCCAAACTTCAAAGACCTCCAAGAAGCAGTTTGAGTAAACAGAATATTCAGTAACAGACAAACGCAAACAGCATCTACAGAAATAACTAACATAAGACGAGAAAAAGGGGATCAGCCAGCTGGCAAGTCCATGCCCTTAAGACAACAAGGTCAAGATGATGTGTCTGGTAATGTCCTAGTCATAGGTTCGCACAGATGCACCACACACCAAGCTAAGGGAAAATGTGATGGTAAGCTGTCTCTCAAGTGCTAGGATCTGCCATGTCACTACAGTCCTCAAGTTCTTTCACCCAAGGTACACATTTGACTTAGTCATTGTGGACATGGGAGTGAATGACTTGAGATACATCACCCTAAATCACATGAATAAAATCATGCTCTCAGAAAATGTGACTGAGGTTAGTATGAAACTAGTCTTTTTTTTTTGCAATTCACAGCACTAAGCCCAATAGCTCCTCTGCCTACATCCAGCTGGTCCATTTGTTCTGTGGTTGCAATAGCAAGAGAATCACAGGCAGGTGAAAGCCTTAAGGCCCATTTTTTTCCTGTCTGCAAATCCCTGTGAGCTCATCTGCTCACCATGACAGTCAAGTGGTAGGGAATGAAATAGGATTGGTGGTCCTGTAGGTTGGTCTACCCTCTTCCCTGGTAGAGCACCCATTCTCCTGAGGTGGCAGCTCTTCCGAGCTCCTCTATAGCGGTTCTACTCATCTCAAATTGTGACTCGCACATGGCTCAATGCATGTACTCAGTAGATTCTAGTGCCACAGAGTAGACTAGCTGTCACCCATGATCTGAAGAAGGCTGATTAAGCTGAAAGCGTTTGTCCATTGTTTTGTTTTGGATTTCTTAGATTTACTTGCAAATTTTTACTTTGTCATCCTTGGGACTTAAACTTTGAGTTTGGATTTTAGTTTTTTTAATTAAAGTGCTTGATTTTAACAGTTCTGCCTGGCAACAGGTATGATACTAGTCTTGAGCATCATCCTACCATCACCAAGAATCATGCCACAATATACAGAAAATATAATTGACTTTAAAAACTGGCTTAGTTACTGATGTCACTCTAATGGGGGGGAGGGGTTTCAATACATTTCAGCCTGGGATGAGAAGACTGGCTACCCTACCTGCGTTGCTAGGGGTGGTGTACACTTCTCTCCTTATGGTTTTCATATACTGGCCTAAATTATCTCCAACTCCCAAAGTGCCTTTTTAAGGTCAGGTCAACCTCTACAAACTAGCAACACAGTCAGACAAAATCAAGACTTTATAAAAGTAGAGCTACTCAATACTGGGAACCTGAGCAAGAAGTTGTACTCCTTATAGACATTCCTGACCTTGAAAAATCATCATCATCAACATAAATCCCCTTTTTTCCAGTTTCTTCATGGGGCAGGACTGTCATGTCACCTGTCATCATCTCTCGATTCACTACCACTCTTAACTCTTCAACAGTCATGATTGATTGTTGAAGTTCTTCTCTCACGCAATCCATCTGTCTTTGCTGGATGCCCTCATTTCCTCTTGTCTTCTTCCCGACTGTCCCGAAATTCTTCAACAGATTGTCTAAAGCTTTTTTGCATATACCGGAACCACCATAATCTGTTCTCTTTGTCTTTCTCTGTGAATACAGTTACGTGGGCTTCTGCTCTGCTCTGATGTCCTCATTTCTTCATCTGTCCCATAAAGTATGGGGCAATGTTTATACTCACACTGCATATCCAGACTATGGAATTCTATCCCAAATTCAATCAGAACTATATCTAGCCTCCATGTATTTAAGGCCTCTCAAAGAATTTCTCACCAACTCATGGCTATGCCCATGCATCTTACCTGTATGACCTACATTAACACATACTTTACATCCTTACTAACCTAATATCTCATAAGACTATAGATAATACATACCTTTCAATACCTGCCCTCTCCCCATTCTTAGAGTGGACTTGTATCTTTTTATTTTTATTTCCTAGCATATTAGACTATACTTCTAATATTTTTGTATATACTGATTGTCATATTTAATTATCATTTTTTTATTTTTACATCACATGTGTCTCCTCGTGCTTTACTGCATCCTATGTATTACACTATCAGACTGCAGCTATGTTTATATGCTTTTTTAATTACATTTGTACTAGTGTTTTACTTGATGTTACTTAACTCTCTGGAACTTTTCTCCTGAGGCCTCCACTGAAAATCAGTATTTATTACCCAGTCAGGCTTTCCAGGTAAACAAATGCCTATAAATAAAATAAATAAATAAATAATATGCATCCTACCATCCATCTCAGGTACTTCATTTTTACCACCTCTAGCTTCCCCAATTGCTCTGTCTTCACTGCCCAGGTTTCTGTACCATATAGTAGTACTAGTCCCACCATTATTTTGTACACCTTACTTTTCTGCTTTTTTTCGCATTCTTCTGTCATAACACTACACCTGATACTCTATGCCAGTTGGCTGCATTCCCCTCGGATTCAAGCTCTGACCTCTTCATTCAGACTTCCCTTCTCCTTGCATGTACCTGAAGCTGTTAACCTGTTCCACTATCTTCCTATCATCACAATTTTCAGCTTCTTCTGATTTTTCCCTATTAGATGTTATTACAACAGTCTTATTTGTACTCAATTTCATCCCATGTGTCTTAAGTTTTGCATTCCAGTCCCCTATCCTTTGCTGAAGTTCTTGTCCAGAGTCTGCCTGTAATGCCACATTGTCTGCATACAGCAATTTTGTTGATCTGTCCCCTCCAACCAGCTTGCTAATGTAATCCATCATCAGTATCAACAGCAGTGGGCTCAGAGCTGAATCCTGATGGACACCCAGTTGGACTCTTTCCTTATTTCTAGTTTCTTCTCAACTATCTGCCTTACTGCAAACACTGGATCAGTTGTGCTGCATCCTGATCTGAATCTATACTTCTCATCTCCCATCTTACTTTCTACCACTTTACGTATTCGTTTATCAACAACCCTCTCCAGAACTTTCATGCAGCGTGACAAGAGTTTGATGCCTCTATACTGCCTAAAATTTTTAATGTCCCCTTTCTTCTTGTACACTGGCACTAGTATGCTTATTATCCAGACATCTGGGCTATGTATGAGCAGTAAAGGGTGAAACAAGTCCTGCTATGAGCACACCTTTGAAAATGCAGACATATAAACATGGTTTAACTGCAAAGACAGAACCCCAAGCAATCATACAGTGTGTTTTTTTTCAATGCCTTCCACTCATTCAGACCCACTTTCAAAAATGACTGTTGTTGGTGGTCTGTCTGTATTTCTAAGAAGCCCAATCACAACAAAATTCATAAGGCAAGGCAATGAACTTCAGTCCTCCATAACGAACATGCCTGTATCATATCACAGCCAACTACTGTACCCACTTCATGTCACTCATCCCATGAGGCCTATCTAAGCAAACTGAAGTCCCCTCCCCACTGAACCAAATACTATTCTCTATGGATGGGAGTGGGGGTGAGGTTCAATTATCCTTCTATTAAATGGGTAATCTACACTAAACATAAATAAGTATATGCAATGTTTCCTAGATTTCATATAAACACTAACTCTTTAGATCAACTAGTTCATGTTCAAAACTAAGAGCTCAAAAATACTGGCTCTAGTTCACAGCTACATAACCTCACTAAGGTCTACACCTATAGCTGCTCCATCACTGGTCAAATACAACCACTGCCTGGCAATATTCACTACAAGGATTAAACATGCTCTACTATCAAACCCTTCTGTCTTTAAAGACTACACAAAGGCAAATCCCTTACAGCAAGCTGATGAAATTTAAGCACCCCCCTTTCCACAATGACCGTATCCAAGTGCTTGCATTAAGGCATCAGTCCTCATCAGACACAGATACAATGGTACATTCAAGAATAAGTATGATGGAATCCTAGTACTATCAAACTGGAATGAAAAGACTGGTGGAAACCTAGTATTATCAAACTGGAATAAAAAGATGAAATTTATTGTCTGTAAGAATAAACTAAATACCCTAACCTTTACATGTGAACTCAAAGATAAAGAGCTTGGAAGCAATATCAAATCCTCCAAAGATAAGTACGAACTATAAATTGCTACCTATGTAAAGGACAATCACAAGACCTTTTATAAGTATGTCAGAAACCTTGGAAGCAATATCGAGTACTACACTGGGCTACTGCATAGCAATAACACATGGTTATGCCAGAGGACACAGTCAATGTATCAGCTGATGCAGTTAGTTCTGACTTTACACCCATTATCCCTCCATAACGTTCCACCACATATTAACATGCCCAACACACAGAACCCCTCATAGCAAGTTCAGGGGGCACTCACCAAGGCCAACAACACTAGCCCTGTGGGTCTGTCCAGACAATGTGCCAGGTTGCTTTCTTGTCAACAACAAGCACAGCCTTACATACTTATTACTAAACCTATTCAATCTCAGCCTCTCCGATGGATACCTATCTTTGGTTTAGTCATCACGCTCTAAACAGGAGGATCCACCACTGACCCTGGTAACTAAAGACCTATAAGCCAAAACCAGCCTTATCGGTAAGGCAATGACGTGCATCACTGTAGAATTTTATTAACAAAGACATCAGCAGACTACAGTTACTTGACTTAAACCTGTTTGAGTTTATTAAGTGTAAATCCTGTCTTCTAGTGGACTGCTTTGTCACTGATGCACTGGATGCAGGCAAATCATTCACAATAATAAGAATCAAAAAAACGACTACCACCAAAAGCAGGTCTCCAGGTCCAAAAAGCCAAAAGAGTCCAGAAGCATACAAACCAAAGAAGGACCAGGAGTAGGCTGTAGATTCCAGTATAAAGATTATTTATTGTAGAACAGACCACAGAATGAAAAAACATAAGCGCTTTTGTAGGTGTGTACCTCACTTCATCAGATGTAAATATGCTGCATCTTAACCTTCATTTTATACTCTGAAAGCACTAGTCACATGCTATAAGATAATCACATGACCCAAATATTTAAAGCCATACATACATATATACTTTATATATAATTGTAATCACTCTCATATAAAAAATAACAGCAATATATTCAAAATAATTTCATACAAAAATACATATATAAAATTTCATATACAGAACACATATATAAAAAATACATATATAAAAAACTGACTTTTTCAATAAGAATAAATGCAAAAAAAAAAACGCACATAAAATTCATCTAAATGTTTACCTTGACCTAGCAAAAGCCCACATTCTGACATTACAGGCAGACTAACCAAACAAAATGTAACCCACTGGATAGCAAACTGGCTCAAAGACAGAACCCAATCTAATAGTGTAGGGGCCACGTTCTCATCAGAAAAGGTCATTACTAGTGGTATATATTTTCCTGATTTCAAGTTCAATGTTAAGCACCTAAGGCTGACCATGTTTAAAGATGACAGCAAACTTGGAGAGTATTGATCGTTCGCATGCGATTAGTCCATCGTCATAACTTATACTTACTCAATGGTCTGAGTCCGGTCCTCCCAGGCAAGGCTCGTATCCATCATCCAAAGGCAGGGCCCTGCGACCAGCAAATTATCGAACATGAAACGGCGATACAAAGCCATAAGCTCGCCTACTTCTTTACCCCCCCAATTCAGAAGACCAAAACAGGAACAAGGATAACAAATCTGTACAACACGGAACAAGGTACAAACAAACATATATGGTAACTACAAACCACCTTCACCCCTTCGCCTTCCAAACACAGAGGGAAGGTCGAGGGGATACAGCAACAGTAGGGAAGGAGAGGGGAGGCTAATGGTTATGTTTTCAAAGCAGGCTATGACAACATGCCTTTAATTACTGTAAGCAAAGAGAGTGGCAGACTTAGGAGGATCAGGCAAGTGATAAGAGCTAACACAGCCAGGTACCAAAACTCCAACCAGCGAAAGAAAAATAGAAAACTTATTGCCAGCCCTAGAGAAATGCTTGACTAAGGTGAAGGTAGCCCAGATAGAAAGTAACTCGAATCCAATAGTAAATGCCCTTGCCCCAATAGGGTTGCTGTTTAAAGTTTTGACATATGAAATATGATGTTTTGACGAGCTGGAAGCCAATGACCACTCAACAAACGTTGAGAGCAAAAGCCAAACACTTAACATAATTTAATTAATTGTTCACAACACGCTTAAAGTACAAACAAAATCTTAAAACAACTCCTGAAAAGACCAAAAATAAAAGAAACAAACAAATAGTTTGCTTGCCTTAACAATACACATCTAAAGTTATTGTATAATTTCAAGTCCCCTAGTCTTTTGCCCTTTCATTTTTATTTTGGATCAAAAAAGGGATTGCCATATTAAAATGCACTCCTTAGGCATAAAGGCAGAAGCCATAGCCAACAAAACCTAAAACTGCATGACAATGATAAAAATAAAGCAAAAAAGTCAAAGGAGGCTCAAAAAGTTGTATTTCCTCAGTTAAAATTGCCAAATTGAAGCAGACAACCGCAAAACGGTCTTCAATACAAATTTTAATATTCTATGAATGGTAGCAAACAAGATTTAAAAAAGTGTTGGTCACACAAAAAAGTGAGATCCCAAGATTGCTGCATGGTGAATAGGGGTGGAAGATCTAAGAAAGAGAGAAAACAAAGCAAAATATTTTGATAGAAAAACGAAACACTAAGTGAGCTGAGATGAAAAATCCATGCTATGAGATCTTAATAAATAAAGGACTTCTTTCCATTTTTCTGGTCTCTGTGTTCTTCTTGGTAGTAAACATCTTTAGCTCCACAAATCATTCAAATAAGTTCCAAATCAAAATCTTCATTTTTCTGTTAATTTTTCTGCTCGCTTATTTCCAAAGGAGGCTTCCCTACATTGAGCAGATGACCAAAACTTCTTGGACAAGAGATAGTTTCAACACAAGGCCATATTACCGGATACCAAGAGTGAGGAGAGGTATAATCAGAAAGTTTTGCAGGCCAATCTCCAGATATCAAAACAATCATGGGGCCTGCTTGCCATTGACTTGCAAACCACCCTTTGGTAGTGTAATAGATGGAAGTATACATTACGTGAAGGTTTGTCCAAACCAATGCATTGGCATATCCACTCTCCTCTGCCTGTCCTTTAACCCCTTTGGCAAAACTGTGGAAGGCATGGTTTAGTGGTTTGTCCAACTGAGACTTAGCATCCACTTTTAGGCATGTGTAACTTTCCCCCTCTGGACAAAACTGTGCATCCAGCTTCGTTGTGTGGAAGCGAACAGATCTAGTTTATCTACATCTGCTACACAGTGTCAATTTCTGAAATGAAACTGAAAGCCAGAAGAGTTAGTGAGTTCCGCCATTTGGATTCAATCATTAACTGCTGCTTAGGAGATCTCCTCCATAAAACCTTGTTTTCTGCTTTGAAAGCATTGCCTAAGCAGTTCTGGTTCATCTGGCGTTAACCCTGCATGCCCTCTAAGAGAATCAACCTTTGTTTGTTTGATGTTTGTTCGACTTGCTTGTTGTGTTAGATGCTGCTAACACCTGCCTGTCTGTCGTTGGTGGCACCTTAAGTTTCACGAACTGGACTGCTAACATCTCCTTCCCTTTGATATGTAGTACCTCCTATCTGTCGATGACTTGTCTGACTTCGCATCTCATTTAGATGAGCTCCCCAAGCCCAATAGGTGACATTTGTAGATTCACCAATGCTAAAGCTCCTGGAAGGCAAGGTATATGATTTCCCGCTGGAAATTTGACGTTCCTGCTGTGTCCATACATTTTGAGATACTGAGATAACTTCATGAGTGACAGTGTCTAAAAGCACCAGCATATGAGATGCCCATATACAAGATGCTATTTGTACTTTACTGTATGGCAGTTTGGCCGCTGATGAACGAGATAGTTGATAAGAAGATATAGTGAACTTTTCTTTTGTTTGTTTAAAGGCTGCTTCTGTTGGATGAGCTAGATTGATAACCCAGAAAGCATGTCTTGAGAGTTGTTTTTAGGGGGGACCTCTTATGATCTGGGCAGGCTACTGTAGGCATCTTAGCACTGCACAAACTACTATTCCTATCTAGACTGGAAGGTCTTCCTTTTCTTCGTTACCCAGAATAGTCGCCTACTGCTTAATAGATTTGAATTCCTTTTAGCCGAAGTGTTTTAGCTACTGGAGCCAGAACCTTTGTGAATATTTTGCTTAGGTATAAGTTTCAGGCAACAATGCAACAACAGCGAAATGAGAATCTCCAGCTCGATAAGATACTTCCTGTAACTTAGCCTGATAGAGACATGAACACATGAACAGAGAACTTGAGATCTATACCCACCATTAGATAGGCTTTTGCCCAGCCTGGTACTTAGCCTGTAACGTGAACATCTCGTGATCCTTGAGATCCAGATAGTTAATGGAAATATAAAAAATCGGCATGTTCAAAGCCTTCCCTCTTCT
The DNA here is from genome assembly GCF_019279795.1 of Protopterus annectens. Classification (NCBI taxonomy): domain Eukaryota; kingdom Metazoa; phylum Chordata; order Ceratodontiformes; family Protopteridae; genus Protopterus; species Protopterus annectens. The sequence goes on from NC_056746.1 coordinate 228,615,723, forward strand.
TTTATGTACAGTAGGAATGTCAGAGAATAAACCTCTTGGCTAATCGGAACTGGGTTTCTGGCTGAATGGCCCCATTTGGAGTAATCCGAGGAAACTTGCTTCTGAAGGCCTCTTTGTTGAGGAACCATCTTTTGGTACTGAGATGTTTGGCATTGAGTGCATTTTCTTTGTTTTCTGATCAGGGGACCGTCTGGAATGAAATATAATTAACCATCAATTAGAATGAAATTCGTTGAAAAGTGTCAGTAAAGGAGCTCCAGGAAGAATCCCAATCCCGAATGAAAAGAAGCCAAAGGAGCTGCCAAGGGCATCGCTTTCAGCTGAGGAACAGAGACTGGTCTCTGCCTGAAAGAAGTCTGAGAGGTGAACCGAAAGGATCTGGAGCCCTGCTCACCAGCCTTCTCCCACCCTCTAGAACTCCCTGCCCCGAGGCCAATCCCCCCTAGACCCACCCTTACAACTGACTACCACCCACTTATGTCCAAAATCTTTCAAATCATCCACAGAAATTCCTGCAAAAAACCACTACACTTTAAGTGCTTAAAGACTTAGCCACAAAAACAATTTTTACTGACTACTGTCTCCATTCATCCAAAACAAAACACACACTCTGACAAACACAATCCACAATCAGGGATAGCATCCAACATGCTCAGCCAAATGCCTCAGCCAAAACCAGGCACCAACTGCTGCATGCAACGACACATTGCAAAGAAGAGGCCCCCACTTGTTAGAAGGAACCTTGCAAAACCAGCAATTCACACAATCTTCACCTTGCACCAAACAAATCAAATCTTTCAATTTCTTACAAACAAATAATTTCCGCAGAAGCCACCACCTTTGATTTTACAAAAGAGAAAGGAGGATATTCCAGCATTTCAGCACACGGTCTACCCCACCTATCCAACGCCTCTTGCCTCTTTGTGCCCCCCCACACTTCTTACCACCACCTATTTTGTCAGTTGCACAGCCCCTGAGAAACACATTTTCTTTTCACCTTAGACTCCCTGAACAAGTTTTATCTTCTCGCCTAGACCTATAACAACTCTTAAATGAGCTTGCTAGAGGCAAAATACTCAGATTCAGGGTTCAGGAAGCCTCTGCAAAAACATCTTCCACCACATTCAACACAGGAGGTATCAACAAGGGCCTATGCTGGGTTAAAACTAAGGGCCCTAAGTGTAAAAAAGAGAATGCAATCCTGGCTCCCTGCTTCCCAGAATCCTATGGCTCTCTCGCCGAGAAATGAAATGATGGAAGAGTCTTGGAATGACTCCTGCAAAGGTCAGGAGGAGAATAAAGGAGGAGGAACTCCCTGAAATCTTCCAGAAGACTCACAGGATCATGTTCCACCAGCAAAAACTGTCAAAGCCCCTGAACCCTGAACCTCTGGTTCAAAACTCTGGTTCACTTCCTGCCATTTTAAGGTCTCTCATATCACCTCTAATCCTTAGTAATCCAATCAAGCTGCCATTTTTAAGCATATGTTTCTTAGTACTCTAAAAGAAATGCTAGGAGAGCTGATAGAAGAAGCTACTTGTATAGGAAGGGAAGAAGTTTGGGAAGAGAGGGAAGAGGAGAAGGAGGGGAAGGGAGGGAGCCTGAGAAACCTCCTCGCTCCTGAGCTAGTAAAGCCTCACCTGCCTCCTCTGAGGAAACTCCCTGTAAACTCTCTCTTTCTCCTCACCTGGCAAAAAAAACCGACCTCGACCCTCTCCAAGGTCCCCCCGGGCTAGGCTTTCGCTAACCCTAAACCCAGCTCTTCTTGACGAACGCTTCTTTGGCATCCGCGGACTGGAGCGTAAGGCGTACGCTCCGGAGCAACCAATGGCACACAAATAGCCCTTCTCTCCAATCAGCGAGAGTTCAACGTTTCACCCGCAACGCACAACAACTGCGTTTGTTCACCCTACAAACATAATATACACAAATGTATCGTACTAGTATGGTATACGGTATCCAATAGAAATAATACCATTATTTCATTTTTCTGACATATTCACACAGGTAAGAAAAAAAAAAAAAATACTCCCAATACAAATTAGTTAACTATCTAGATTGATGCGAAACCTCTCTTCAAAGAAATATTTGGAAACGCCAACCCGCTTCCGCAAAACCCAAACTTGCATCCACCACGCAGCCGCAAAAAAATGATGATGAGCGCCGGCCGTCACGCATTAGTACCCCTGCGCATCGGCGGTCTTAATGCGCTGACCCGACGGCCAGCCTTATTCTCTGGTATTCGGGCCGACTGATGGATGACTACCCAACCCAATAAGACTGCAGCAATGGAAAACGAAGAACATCTTGGAGTTATCACACTCTCTCCAGCTGACTCCAACATACTTCCCAATGGTCTAACACATAGAAATAGGTGGTTCCAGGCCATGGCCTTAAGGTAACTGTCAAGAAATGTGGTATACTGTCCTTTGGCAAGCACTGGCACCCATTAACCTATCACACACACAACGCCTCCTTGAACAATGACACAGTTAATGCAGACCTTGGCATTTTCACTGACAATAAACTATCCTTTATAAATCATGCATCTGCTCTCAAAAGAAAATCTTTTTATCTAGCCAGATTGATTACCCGGGATATATCTTCTATATCAAGGGAAATCTTTATCCCTCTCTTCTTCTCATTGTCATACTCACAACAAAACATAATGCCCCTTTTGGTATATACTTGTCTAAACATATGACTCACCTTGAAAGACTGCAACATTCACGCACAAAGAAAATTAAACGCATGTCTTCCATGTGCTACACAGACCACCTTAAAGCACTTTTACTCTTCTCTGTTTCTTACAGACTTTGAGGGGAAGCCATTGCCTTGCCTACAAAGCCTTAAAGGATCCAGTTCTATGAGACCTCCTACACATCTGCACAATAAACAACACATTAAACACCTGCTTCAAGCAACTAAATTCTCACAGAAGTATACAGAAGATTTGCTGGTGATATAGATATCTCTCTCAAAGAATCCCTCTTTTATGGAAAAGACTTCTCTTAAATGTAAAATAAAGTAGTTCCCGGACTATCTTCAAATACAACCTGGATGAATGGCTAGGAAATCATAAATTCAGATTTGGTTTAGGTCCTCAAACCCTCACTGAAAGGGCAAGGAATTATGTAGTAGTAGTTACCTTGTTTTGAAGGTTACTGATGAACTGGGATCTTGAGGTTATGCTACAACTAATCTATCTGATTAACAACCTAGTATGAACCTATGAATTGCCCCATAGAGACAACATTGTTGTCAGACTGGACAAAATAACTGTCAATCTGCCCTACACGAGCACAGGTTAGTATTTATTGAGATCTGCAGATAACTGTTTAGACTCTTCATATTAAAGACCTCTACAAGAACCTTCAGGATACATTAAACTTCTTCCTATACAAGTCATTCTAAGGAACACTTTTTTTAAAGCTCTCCCCCAAGTGACCATCAACTATAATCAGCTCCTCTCCTCAACACTGTGTCTATTGGACACACCTTAGCTTCCCTAAATTCTACCCAAAACACATCCTGGGTAAGCGAGAAAGTACAGTTTTGTACCTACCATAAATGTAGATGTCCGAACTGGATAGCATCTGCAGTCATAACAACTGGGGTTGTCCTGTCGTCAGGCAGCCCTTCGGTCGGCCGGATTCCAAAGTCTGGGTCCGGCTTCGGCTGATGTCGCACTTCACCCGACGTCATCTCTGCTGGTCTTCGGGTATAAAGGCATCAGCCGACGCCATTTTCCTCAGTGTTTCTTGCCCCAGATGCCAGTTGCCCTCTTGGAAGGCTAAATTTTGGATAAATGCCAATGTTTCCAAAAGATAGAAGGCAAACACAAAAATAAGCATGTATGTACATATATACAAACAAATACACCATAAGAGACTCCCCCCAGCTAGCTATTAGGAGGGTAAATACCCTAGGAGTACCACAGAGGGAAGGAGGGAGGTAATCCTGACTGCAGATGCTATCCAGTTCGGACATCTACATTTATGGTAGGTACAAAACTGTACTATGTCCTTCATGGATGCATCTGCAGTCATAACAACTGGGTAGAATACCATAGCCAACTAGGGGAGGAGGATGATAAAATTATGGTGTGGTTAGGATCCCTTGCAATACAGCAGTGGCAAACCCTGCTCGGGATCTAGAATATAGAGGTAAATTATAATGCTTGGCAAATGTATGCACGGAGGTCCAAGTAGCCGCCTCAATAATGTCCTTGGTTGCCACTCCTCGTAAGAAATCTGTGGTAGTGGCTGTAGCCCTTGTAGAATGAGGCCTTATGTTCTGTGGAATTGGTTTTCCATGGAAGGAGTAACAAAATCTTATGCAATTTCCTATCCATTTGGAGATTGTCTGTTTGAAATTGCTTTTCCTTCCCTCCCTGTTGCATAGGCTACCAAAAGCTGGTCAGTTTTTCTGTTACTTTTGGTTCTGTCCAGGTAGTAGCGTAGCTGTCTATGTACGTCCAAGGTATGCAGCATTCTTTCCCTCTGTTTTGTGGATTGGGAAAGAAGGTAGGTAGGTGGATTGCCTGGTTTAAAGACACTCTGGATACCACCTTAGGCATAAATGTAGGATTAGTTCTCATGGACACCCTATCTTTATGGAAGATTAGGAAGGGTTGTACTGCCATTAAGGCCTGTAGTTCCGAAACCCTTCTTGCTGAGGTAATTGCCAGTAGGAAAGCAGTTTTCCATGATAGGTGCTGTAGATCTGCTGTTGCTGCTGGTTCGAACGGAGGGAGTGTCAACTTTTCTAGCACAAAGTTCAAGTCCCATGCTGGTAATGGTGGTTTCCTTGGAGGTTTTACATTCTTGATCCCTCTGAGGAACTGCCTGAGTAGAGGATGTGAAAAGACAGGTGGATCAAAGCTGTATTCTGCTGAAATAGCTGATGCATGTATCTTGATGGAGGAATAGGACAGGCCTGTATGTAAAAGCTCTGCCAAATACTCCAGAATGTTTGCAATATCTATATTCGACACATCTTTTCCTCTTTCAGTACTCCAAATGACAAACCTTTTCCATTTTCCTGCATAGTTCCTTCTTGTTGAAGGTCTGCGGGCTTCAAGGATAATGTCTTTAACCCTTTGGGAAAGATCTGGCTTAGTTGCTGCTATGTGATGTTCCAGGCAGTCAGCTGCAAAGTTTTTAGGTTTGGATGCATGATGCTGTAGTTGTTCTGAGTTAACATCAAAGGCATCAGGGGTATTGACCACATTTTCTCCCGAGACATGCTCCTCAGCAGTGGGTACCAGTATTGTCTTGGCCAGTTCAGAGCTATCAGGATTATCCTTGGACGTTCCTCTTTGATTTTCAGTAATACCTTGTGTATCAAGGGAAGAGGTGGAAATGCATATGCTGTCAGACCTGTCCAGCTGAAGGAAAGAGAATCCACCTTCCATGCAAGTGGGTGGAATGTCCTTGTGCAGAATTTTTTGAGCTGGTGATTGAGAGGGGAAGCGAATAGATCTATTTGTGGCATTCCCCATTTCTTTGTGATGGTCTTGAAGATGTCTGGGTGTAGCATCCATTCGTGAGCATCCGAGGTGGTTATGCTTAACATGTCTGCTAGGGTGTTCTCTTTTCCGGTACAAATATTGCCTGTAACTGGATGTTGTAGCTGAGAGCCAGATTCCAAAGGTCCAAAGTCATTCTGCATAGGGTATATGAATGAGTGCCTCCCTGTTTGTTGATGTACCACATGACTGTGGTGTTGTCTGTCCTTATCATCAAATGGCCTTCTTTGAGGAATGGTCTGAATTTTGGATTGCCAGTTTTACTGCCAGCATTTCTTTTTGGTTTATGTGCAAGTGCAGCTGGTCCTGAGTCCACAATCCTTATGCATTTGTCCAGCATGTGCCCCCATCCTAGGTCTGAGGCGTCTGTTGTGATGGTTTGGCTTGTTCGAAACTTGTGGAAGGGTAGGCCTGGGTTTGACTGGCATGCTTGGGCCCACCAGAGGAATTCCTGTTTTAGGCATGGGATTAATGGTATTTCTGCTTCTAGGCTGTGCCTGTGTTGAGACCATAAATTCTTTAGGTACCACTGTAGTTTTCTCATATGCAGTCTGGCATGTGGTACCAAGATTATGCATGATGCCATGAAGCCCAAGGCCTGCAGAACTTTTCTTGCTGTTAGTTTGTTCTGTCTTGTTAATGCCAAGAAGTAAAGAGGGAGCTCTTTTGTTTTCTGTAGTTAGGAATGCCATTTGTTTTACTGTGTCCAATTCCGCCCAAGAATGTTCTTGTCTGGGATGGTATCAGCCTTGACTTTTGTAAGTTGACTGTGTATCCCAGGGCTTGTAGCAAGTAAATGACCCTTTGTAAATCTGTTGTCAGCTTGCTTTTGTTGTCCGCTTGTAGCAGGCAGTCGTTCAGGTATGGATAAATTTGGATTCCTGTAGTCTGCAGTGGCGATTACTGATGCCAGGCATTTTGTGAATACTCTGGGCAGTAGATAAGCCAAAGGGCAATGCTGAGAATTGATAATGCTCTGATCCTGCAAGAAATCTGAGGTATCTTCTGCAATTGGGTCGAATGGGGACGTGCAGGTATGCCTCCTTGAGATCTAGAGTTACCAGCCAACACTCCTTGCCCAGCATGGGAAGAAGTTGCTGTAGGGTCAGCATTTTGAATTTTGGGACAATGATATATGTGTTTAAGATGGACAGGTCGAGAATAGGTCTCCAACTTTTCTCTTTTCTTGGTACTAGGAAGAGTCTGGAGTAGAATCCTTTGCCCTGTTCTGTTATTGGTACTCTTTCCACAGCTCTCATCTTGGATAATTTCGTTATCTGCTGTAGATCTTCTATCTTTTGATTTGGAGGCAGGTTTGGCATTCCTCTTTTACTGGCAAGGTGTGGAAGTGGAACCGTAGCCTTGGTCTATGGTTTGCAAAATCCACTTGTCTTTTGTGATATAGTGCCAATTTTTCGAAAATAAGGCTAACTTTCCGCCTAATGGTGCTGCTATTTGCTCCCTGGTAGGCGGAGTTAGAGTCAAGTCACTGTGATTGTCCTGTTGCAGTGGCAGTGGTTGTGTCTGTGCCTCTGTTATTACCTTGCCACTGTCGTCCTCTGTAGGCACCTCCTCTGGATTGATTTCTGCCTCTGGATCGTCTGTTTCTGCCCCTTTGGGATCTTGTGGAGTCAGGAAAGGACCAATTTTGGCAGGCCAGTTCCTGCTAAACCTTGGGGGCTGAACCTGTAAGAAATCTTTAACTGTCTGTACAGATTTTGCCTTTTCTTCCATTTTCTTCATTACCTGCTGGGCAGGTGTACCAAATAAACTGGCCTTATCCATGGGAGCATCTAATAGCTTTGCTTTAACATGATCCGGTAAGACCTGTTCTTTCAGCCATGCATGTCTTCTTATCACTGTGCCAGTCATGGCTGATCTAAATGAAGCCTCCAGTGCATCATAGCCACATTTTAAGGAATGGTTACTAACCTGTTGTATGTTATTTACCATTTCTAATACATATTTCTTGTCTAAAGATTCATCAGAGGATACTTTCTTAGTTAACTGATCAAGCATAAACTCTTGGTATTGGATCATGTGAAACTGACAGTTTAAAGCTCTAGCTGAGAGAGTAGCAGAGGTGTAAACTTTTTCCCCATCTGTCTAAGGACCTGGATTCCCTTTCTGAAGGAATAGGGTTTTGCTGTGGTCGAGGCTACTGCCTTAGGCCCCTGGGAAATAGTTTCGGGGTCTGCCAGTGGGGCCTTGTATAGGTGGTGATGAGTGTCAGGTACCCTGTAATATCTATCAGGTTTGGCAGGAGCAGGAGGTAAAGAATCAGGAGCAGTGCAGACATCATTAAATGCGTCATCCACAACAGGTAAAACAGGAGGTATAGCTAAGGGCCTATATTGTGGTAAGTGTAGGAAGGTCCTAAGCCTTTTTCTTGAGTCTGAGAAATCTTGTCCCTGCCATTGGAATTGTTCTCTCATGGCATGCAAGGTTTCCCCAAAGGAAAATTCCTCTGGTGGAGAGGCAGCTGGAATGGATTCTTCAGCATCGGAGTCTTCATATGTAGAAAAAGGGTCCTCTGGCTGTTCTGAAATGTCGGAGTCATCCGCAGAAGCCTCAGAGGACACTGGCTCGGGGGCTCTGTCCTAGGTCTCTTTCAGGGGCTGAGAGGCCCTGTCTGGGTGAGATTGGGATCCCCTAATTAAGGATATTAAATCTTCTGCCAGAGTAAGCATTTGTGAACTAGAAGTGGGCCTGTGTGAGGGAGGTTTAACAGGCACTGCCTTAGCAGATTTGGCTGCTTTGGCCCTGACAAAGGCCTTGATAGACATGGCTGCAGGGGGTCTAGCAGCACCACGTGCTGGGGTAGCGACATCCAAAGGGATGGTGTCTGATAAATCAGTAGAAACCACGGTTGTAGGCAAAAATTCTGAGGCCGATTCAGGTAAGGTAGCAGGAGCCTCAGTAGTAGCCATGGATTCGGCTGGAGATTGACCAGTTTTCTCGGTTTGGGCCGAGACCGAGACACTCGCGGCTTGCTTCACCGTGGTTTCGGCCGAAACCGCGGACCGCGAGTGTCGGTCTTTTTCCTTGCGTTTTTTAATAATTTGGGTAGTCGGAGGATCCGACGGCATAATATACGCAAAGTCTGAGCCAAAAAACTGTTCAGCAAACTCCAACCGGCGCCTTAGTGTTCGTCGGTTGAAGGAAGCGCAGGCCGAACAGGCTGCTACGTCGTGGTCTGGGCCTAAGCAAGGCAAACAGTAAGAGTGGAAATCTTTATGAGGTATTTGTTTCCCACAAGTTAAACAGTTATTGACTTTTTCTGACATCGGCTGAGGCAAGAAAGAGTCTCCAACGGGGTACTTAGCTTTTTAGAAGTCTTCGAAGTAGTATTCGGTAGTAGTAATCTCTGGATCTGACCGACCGGCACTTGCGAACAGCTTCTGCTTCGGGCGCCACGCGGCAAGAAAGACTGGGGAAAATGGCGTCGGCTGATGCCTTTATACCCGAAGACCAGCAGAGATGACGTCGGGTGAAGTGCGACATCAGCCGAAGCCGGACCCAGACTTTGGAATCCGGCCGACCGAAGGGCTGCCTGACGACAGGACAACCCCAGTTGTTATGACTGCAGATGCATCCATGAAGGACATCATCAAGGACATTGATGCAACATCATGCTACTTCTGTGGGACTGAGCATGCCCTAACTCACCACCTTGTAGCATCTTTGTGAACTCCACTATTCTTGTCTTCAGGAGATGCCTGTGAGCTTTCACACCTACTCAACCATCCAACAAGCAGCACACTGATTGCACTGTGGAGTTTGCCAAGCTCTTCATACTACCTCCCTCCCACCAGGGTAAGCAAGATAGCATTAGCTACTACCTTCATTCTCTACTATCTTGACCCTACACAGCTCCTGTGCTGCTAGTCAAACATGGGTCATCTGGGGTAGTGTCAGGGCTTTATCCAGGTACTCCAATTAACACTTTGGTCAGCAGCTGAAAGACTTTTTAAATCCCTGTGCTTAACCTCTGGAACTTGATCCCTCTGGAAAGATGTTTGGAAACTACCTGGATTTCCAAGAGTACTTTTTCACACACAGGGTAATGACCCCAAGAGATGTACTACTGGAATGGATGGCTGATAGGAAATCCCCACAGGTATTCAAAGGGGTATGGGACAAGTGGAGAAAAGTAAAGGAAAAGGAACAGATAGAGGGAACATAGAATTATAAGGCACTTAAAATGGCAGACTGGACTGGCTTATCTCCTGCTGACCATTATACATCATTTAATGCACATTTCAGAGACTTCATCAATGAGAAATCATATGATAAACATGTCAGTGATGGTATGAAATAATTTCTAGCTTAATTTTCTTCTGAGTTATGAGACTGACTTTTGGCTATTCACTGTCAACAGCTTGCCTGGTACTTGTTAACAGTATTTGTTTTACAAAAAACTCAACATAATGTTACATCTGTGTTGTCCAGTTTCATTCTTCCTCAACTTATGGGATCAGATCTGACCCCTTGGATCCGACTCGGTCATTACAATAGCTCGTGGTAACAAAAAAACACTGAAGCTTCTCCCCTACCCATAATGCACCATTCCTAAGCACCTCAGAGCTTGTTTGCTAATAGAAGAAAGTGGAAATATTAGAAGGATCCAGAGATACCACATCTGGAGCTCAGTAGAAGGCAAGTTCTCCCCTAATACTAACCACTCAACTAGGAGTTCAAAAGGCAGGGTGCAGAATTGAGTTAGAATAAAAATGGACAACACAGATGGAATGTCATGGTGACATAACTTCTTTATTTGATGTCAATTTTCTTTCTATCCTCAGCTTATAGGACAGAGTCCCCAGCTACCTTAGATCCTGGGTGGACTCAAGGAAGAATGTTCCTCAGTACCACTGAACTGAATGATGCTCTACCACTGGAGACCAGATCCAATTTGTAGTGAGAAACAAAGGTATGAGGAGTAGCCCTGGTTGCTGCTGCCCAGATTTCATCCATAGAGGCCCTAGCTTGAAAAACAGATGAAATAGCCATTGCTCTAGTAGAATGGGCTCATAAAGATTTTGGCAATGCCATGCCCAAACGGTCATAAATGAAAGTAATGAAACTCATAAGCCATATTGACAGGGCTACTTGGTGACTAGTTTACCCAATTTAACATCTCAGAAAGAAACAAATAATTGGTCAGATTTCCTGAAATCTTTGGTTCAATGAAAATAAAAATGCAATTGTCTGTGAACATCTAACAAATGTAACAAGTATTTACCTTTGTTCTCAAACTTTGGAAAAAAATACTGGTAAATTGATGGACTGACTGATATTCCCCTCTGATACCACTTTTCGTAAAAAGGTTAGATTAGTACAGACAGATAATCTGTCTTTTTGAAAAATCAAATATGGAGGTTTGGAAGATAAGGCTTGAGTTTCCGAAATTCATCTTGCAGAAGTTATGGCAACCATGAAAATAGTCTTCCAAGAAAGAAATTTGATATCACATTTAGCTGCTGGTTCAAAAGGAGCGTGTATAATAGCCTGCAGCACCAAACTTAGGTCTCAAGAGGGAGTAGGGTCTTTACATGGGGGCTTTAAAAGGAGTGTTCCTTTTAAAAATGCTTTGCAGAGTTTATGTGGAGCAACTGAGGAACCCTTGAAACCAATGTGAAAATTAGAAAGCGCTGCCAACTGAACTTTGATAGTTGAAGAAAAGCACCCTTCATTGAAATGTTGGCCTAACAAATTAAGAATATCATGAATCGGAGCACAGAAGGAATCAATTTCATACTGTAATGCCCAATGAATGACTCTTTTTCATATACAAGAATATAGCTTACGTGTAGATGGTCTATGAGCAGACAGAATTGTATGTCGGACTGAAGAGGACAGCATAGGTTGTCTGGCTATTAGTAGAACTGGAGAAGCCAGGCCGTCAGCCTGATATTGGGTATGACTGGATGAATCATGTCCATCAGCTGAGACAGGAGGTCTGGCGTTGGATCCCGAATCCACAATCGGTGAAGTAAATGAAGTCACAGGAAGGGGAACCAAATCTGTTGAAGTCAATATAGTGCAATGAGGGTTACTTTATTCTTCTATATGGCCGCTTTCTGTAGAAACTTCGGGATTAATGGAGTTGGGGGAAAGGCATAAAGGAGACCAGGGGGACCAGTTGTGAAGAAGAGCATCCCTCGGTGACTCCCTGCTTAGGGGGATCAGGGCAAAGTAGTTGCTGCATTTGCTGTTTAGGGGAGAGGTGAAAAGGTCACAGCAGGGCTGACCCCACTGACGAAATATCGTGTCACATTCTGATTGAGAGACCATTAGTGGGGTAAAAGAATGCACCTACTCAGCTTGTCTGCTATCACAGTATACTTCCCCAGACTATATGCTGCAACTGAGAAAACGGTTGGCAGAGATCACCCACTGCCCCACTCTGAGAGCTTCTTGAGACAAGAGGCAGGATCTGGTTCCTCCTTGTTTGTTGATACACCAGACTAATGACATGTTGTCTGACTGAATTGCAATCGTTCCTAAGGGAAGAGCATCTCAGAATGCCTGCAAAGCTAAAAGCACTGCTTTCATCTCTAGACCACTGATATGCAAATTAGCCTCTGTAGGGCACCAAGTGCCACGGACTGCTTAGCCCAGAAAATGCCCCCCCCCCCCAACAGCTGGGAAGAATCCATGGTCACTCACTGTTGCCTTGGGCACTGAAGAAGGCTTGACAGCCGAAACCGGTCTGCTTTATTCATGGCCAAATGTCTTCCTAATAAATCATTTTATGCTTGTCACTGTTTGCTGGCTCTACAAGTTTTTGTTGAGCTGGAGAAGAACAAATGGGCAACCTTGTAGTATCTGATCCAAATGAATCTACCATTTGAGATCTTTTTTGCAAATACTGTTGATTCTTATTTGAGTCAACATTGGTTGTTGAAGGAAAGACTATTGTGCTGATAACAGCCATTGTAGAATTCTCATATGAAATCTGGCCAGTGGAAAAAGAAGTTGTGTCTTACCAAAGCTTTCCATCTGTGTTGTCAATCATCACTAATCCTTGACTGTGGGCTCTGTTCCGAATCTCAGAACAGACTCGGCCCTGAGCCTCAGAACAGACTGGGCCGTTTACTTCAGCTCGCGCCTTCCAAATTCTCGAGCCAGGCTCTACCCATAATGCTCCTCTCAAAATTACCTCAGATCAAGTTTGCCAAACATAGCAGCAGACAGACAAGCAGAAAATATAGTAATAATAATAGGATCTATATTATATAGACAAGAAATCAAACTGTTGAATGCTCACATAAGCGTAAATGCAGAAATTAGAAATCTGTATTGTGGGGGGCTGCCCCCCCCTGTAAATATATATTACAACTCCGAGATCGCACTATAGTGAGGAAAGAGCAAATATTCCAATCCTCACTGTACTGCCATCCAAAAAAATAAACACCGAGTTACTGCATTTACGCTCATGTGAGCATTCAACATTTTGAGTTTTTGTCAATCTAAAGTAGACCCTAATAATAATAATAAAAATAATAACAACAGATGTAATAGTCAGAGACCAGATGTGTGTCCGTAACATGAAGTCAGCCATGGAAGACTTGGTTCACTAAGAGTCTCAGGATAGGGGAAGGAAGAGGGGAATGTCAAGGATAAGTGAAGACTGACAACACAGAAGATGGAACACTATGGTAAGACATAACTTCTTTATCCGATGATGTCAATCTTCACTCAATTCTTGACTGTGGGACAGAGTCCCCAGCTACTTCAGTCTTGGGAGGTCTCATGGAAGAATATTCCTAAGCATCATCAAACCAAATGACGACCTGATCCAATTTGTAATGAGTGATAAAGGTATGTGGAGAAGACCAAGTGGCCGCTGCCCAAATGTCATCCAAGAATGCTCTGGCATGAAAAACCTACACAACCAACACACACAGGAAGGAGGAGAGAAATAAAGGGACTGCAGCAATGGAATCTCGAACATCTACATTTATGTAGGTACAAAACTGTACTATGTTCTTCGTCTTCCATTCCCAAAGCAGAGGGGGTAGCTGGCAAATTAAATTATAAAGTATAGGAGCTGACAACATGCCTAAAACAGCTGTGGCAAAACCAGCCTGATAATGCCTAAAGTATGCACACCAAGCACCCGAGCTGCTTGTAACATTCCTTAGTTGCCACCCTTAGAAAATGCTGTTGAAGTGGCAGTAGCCATGAAACCCCTTTGGTGTGCTAGTGGAAGTGGAACAGATCTATGTCAGGAGTTCCCCTGTCTAGGAGTTCAGTTTTTCCAAATAAATACATGAAGATCCAATTTCCAATTGGGGGGGGTCCATGATTTGTCTGCTTAACACATCTGCATCTTCTGTGCTCCTGTGCGATCTGTGTCCTTGCCTGAGAGTTAGTTTGTGTGCTTAAGGCATCTCCCATAAAAAATCATTTTTGCCTGCATAGATAGATAAGAATGTGTTCCCCCTTGCTTGTTGATGTACCACATGACAGTTGTGTTGTCTGTTAGATCATCAACCTGCCCCTGGAAGAAGTAACTCCTTGAGCCATTAATGCAAAACTGGACTGCTAACATCTCCCTTCATGTTGATATGTAGATGCTGTAGTTGAGGCACTTCTTGTTGTCTATCCTCCATCCATTTGGAGCTCCCCAAGCAATGTCCAGGGCATCTGTCGAGTCAGGCAGGAGGCAAAGGAGGTCAGGGGTCAGGGTTCAGGAAGCCAAAAACATCTTCCACACATTCAAACACAGGAGAGGAGCAGCTAAGGCCTATGCTGGGGAACGCGTCCGGGACTGCGGTTCCTCAAAACCCTAGGCTTCACTGTTTATCCTTGCGCTTCTTGGACTGCAGACGTTGCCACTGCTATGGTTGAATGGGCTTTAACTGGATGTGGTAGCTGGAGCCCTTTTAACCGACAAATAAAATTAATACAGTCTCTAAGCCATTTTGCCAAGGTAACCTTTGAAAATGAATTACCTATAGGTAGAGAAGAAAATGCAACAAATAATTGATCAGATTTTCTGAAATCCTTTGTTCTGCGAAGGTAAAAACGTAGTTGCCTGTGGATGTTTAGCAAATGGAAAGAATACTCCTCTTTACTGGCAAAATTAGTGAAGAAGACTGTCAATTGAAGTATCCGACATATTAGCTTCTGAAACCACCTTTGGTAAAAAGGATGGATCGGTCCTAACTGCAACTTTGTCCTTGTGGAAAATTAAGTACGGAGGTTTGCAGGATAAGGCCTGAAGTTCAGATACCCTTCTGACATACGTAATAGCCACTAAAAATAAAGTTTTCCAAGATAAGAACTTTAAATCACAAGTCGCTGATGGTTCAAAAGGAGGCGAGGTAAGGGATTGTAAGACTAATGCTACATCCCAAGGAGGAACTGGTTCTTTAGATGGGGGTCTTAACATGAGGAGTCCCTTTAAGAATGGTTTGCAAGGTTTGTGTGACATTAAAGATCAAATCTCAAATGAAAGTTCGAAATTGCTGCTAGATGAACTTTACTTGTTGATGCGAAGGAACCGGATTGATAGAGGTTAGCTAAGAAATCCAGCACCTTGTGAACTGGGCTAGGATAAGGATCAAGTCTGTTGTTAAGGGCCCAGCTTGTAAATTTTCCCCATTTACTTTGGTAAAGCTTCCTAGTTGAAAGTTTGTGACAAGCCACAATTATTTGTTGGACAGGAGAGGATAGGGTAGGATGGCTGGCAATCATGGGAATTGGAGAAGCCATGCAGTGAGCTTGAGATGTTGGGGATTCAGATGAACCATGCCTTCTGGATAAGAGAGTAGATGTGGAGCTGGGTCCAGAATCCATGGTTTTCAATGAAGGTGATGACAAAGGAAGGGAAACCAAACCTGTCGAGGCCAGAAAGGGGCAATGCGGATTATTATGTTCTCCGTCCTCGTCTTTATTTAGAATTTGAGATATCAAGAGAGTTGGAAGAAAGGCATAGAGAAGACTGGGGGCCAATTTTGAAGGACAGCATCTGTGGGTGCCTCCTCCATTAGAGGAATCAGGGCAAAGTAACTTCTGCACTTGTTCAAGGGTGAGGCAAACAGATCGCAGAAAGGTTGGCCCCAGTGATGAAAAATCTTGCTCGCCACTACAGGATTGAGAGACCATGCATGAGGCATGAGAACAGTTATGCACAGCTTGTCTGCTATCACAATGGAGCTCCCCAGAATGTGCATTACTATGAGAAAGTGGTTGGAAAAAAATTGCCCATTGCCAAACTCTGAGGGCTTCTCAACACAAAGGGTAAGATTTGGTTCCGCCCTGGTTGTTGATATACCAAACTATTGACATGTTGTCCATTTGAACTGCTACTTTTCCCACACGAAGGACATCCTGGAATGCTCGCAATGCTAACAGCACTGCCCACATCTTCAGAACACTGATGTGCAAATTGGCCTCTAGTTGTGTCCACATGCCTTGGGACTGTCTTTCCCAGATAATAATGCCCCCCACCCCATCTGGGAAGCATCCGTGGTCACTATGGCTTGGGGGTGGGGAAGAATGAAAGATTGCTCCAAGAGAATCTGACTGGAATGGATCCACCACGAGAGATCCTGTTTGCAGCAGTTGGCAATTACAATCAGGTAAGACATTGGTTGATGAATCGGAGACAACTGGGAGGCAAGTAACCATTGCAAGATTCTAATATGATATCTTGCTAAAGGGTCAAGAGTTATTACTGCTGCCATAGAGCCTAGCGCTTTTAAGACTAATTTTGCTGGCACTCTGTTATTTCTTAGAATTTGAGAAACTTGGAATCTGATGCGTTGAAGTCTTTCTGGATGAAGAAAAGCGATTCCTGTGGCAGTATCTAAGTGTGCCCCAATGAAGGCTAACTGCTGAAAAGGTTGTAGGCTTGACTTTATGAAATTTATTGTTATGCCTAGAGATGTACAGAAGTGTAGAGTGTAATCGCTTGATCGTTCTTACGCCTGGTGGTAGAGGTAAGGAGCCAGTCATCGAGGTATGGAAAACTCGAAAGCTCTGCAGTCTGAGATGAGCTGCAATCACTGCCATGCATTTGGTGAACACCCCTGTGGTGAGTCCAAAGGGCAGTGCACTGAACTGGAAATGACTGGCTCTCAGCTGGAAGTGCAGAAAACTCCTGAAGCCTTTGTCCATTTTTATGCAGCAATAGGTGTCCTGGAGGTCTACCAAGCACACCCAATCGCCTTTTTACAAGAATGGAAGTATTGACTACTGTACCAAGACCATCCGGAATTTGGTTTTCTGAACTGCCTTGTTGAACTGGCAGAGAACCAAGATGGGTCTCCAGTCCCCTGTTTTTTGGGGCACTAAAAAGAGCCTCGAGTAAAACCCGGATCCTGTCTGGTCTGGTGGGACGTTTGGAATGGCTCTTTTGTCTAGCAGTTTTTGAATTTCTATGACTGCTGCTTCCTTTTGACTGGGTGGAACATCTGGGAGTTTTTTTCTGGGTTATTGGGGGTTGCAATAAGGGAATTTTGTAATCGCTGGAAATTATTCCATGTACCCATTTGTCCGTAGTTAATATTTACCAGGCAGACTGGTGCGCAGAGAGTCTTCCCCCAACTGCCTCCAGAGGAGGGCAATCGGGCCCCTGTTCAGGGGTGCTGACAGGAAGTACCAGATAAAGATTCTCTGGACTCCTGGTTTTGCAGTCCATTTCTGCCTCTGGGGCAGTGTCTTCCATTACTTCCCAGTCTGCCCCAGGGAAGTCTTTGTTGCGTGAAGCTTGGAAAGTCCTTTTGGCTTTTTTAAACCACAGTTTCCCATTTCTTTGGTTCCTAGAGTATGGCCACTGATGAGTGGAAAAACATATGCCAAGGGCAGAAAGGGTCTTGCTATCTTTCTCACATCTGGCTAAAAAGTATCTTTCACCTTTGGACCAAAAAGGGTAGATCCGTCAAACGGACCGTTGATGAATGATGCTTTAAATGGCTCTGCAAAATCACACCATCACATCCAGGAGTACCTTCTAATGGCTATTCCTGAACCCGCTGCTCTAGTCATCCCTTTAGGTACATGAGCAATCAGCCTCATGGAAGAGTTAGAAATCACATCAAGGGTTGCTAGCTAAGAGGTAACTTTGTCCTGTACCCCTTCAGCTACTGCTCCTGAGAGGGTATCCAAGAGTTCCTTCATCAGACCCCTCTGCAGTCTTGTAAAGTGCACCACATAATTCAAGGACCTAAGAGCGAAGGTCGCTGAAGCATAAAAGCACTTCCCAAACCTATCCAAAGTCCTAGACTCCTTGTTAGGAGGATGGATAGATGGCTTTTCCTCAGCAGGTTCCTTCTTTGTGGCTGCCGCTATCACCTTGGTGTCAATGGGTACACCTTTAGATCAGTGTGGCTTGTCCTTGGGGGCTGATAGGATATGATCAGGCCTCTTGGGGATCGACTCAATGGAGTCTGGCATCTTCCACACCCGCTAAGCGATCAACTTAATGAGATATGTAACAAGTAAGCCAACGAACCTTGGATCCTGGTAAAGAATAATCCTTTATTTAAAGCACCAACAATTCCGCATACAATAGTTGAAACAAACACAAGGACTAAGCGCTTTCACCCTGAAACACAGGGCATCATCAGAGTACTAATTGTGCACTACCATCTTCTTTATATACTAAAATAGCTGATTTAATTGCACCTCGTTAAAACAATTTATCAATGAATAATGCATCTTTAATTGATTAATTTAAAGTCAACCAG
The DNA here is from genome assembly GCF_019279795.1 of Protopterus annectens. Lineage (NCBI taxonomy): Eukaryota > Metazoa > Chordata > Ceratodontiformes > Protopteridae > Protopterus > Protopterus annectens. The sequence continues at coordinate 228,633,957 of NC_056746.1, forward strand.
TATAAAAATAAAAGGAACGAAAACCAAAAAGAAGTCAAATTACCATTGAAACTGACTTTGGATATTTAGGTATATAACCAAATTCATCTGATCAATAAAACTGTTTATGTTTGTATATATAATAATAAATAAATGATTAAATATAAATATAAAAAATGTGAATATTTATATACAAATAATTTAATTTAAAATTGTATATAAAAAAATTGTTTTATAAAAAACTGATTCATTATATGTCAAAAACGTAATAGTAATAATATTAATATTAATGATATAAATGAATTTAATAAATTGTTGAAAAATATTAGAAAACTTAAACAAAGAATTAGAGAACACCTACGAGATATAAAGAACAAAAAAACTACAAGTGCTCTATACAATCACAGTATTAATTGTTCTAATTTTAAAAAATTTATATTTTTTATTATTGATAGAATTTTTTATCAAGAAAGTAGTGGTGGTGATGAAAAGATGATCTTAGAAGCAAAGGAATGTTTGTGGCAATTAAGATTAAATGCCACGGCTTTGCCTGGTATTAATGAACAGATTTCAATTTCTAGTATATTGAAACTTAGATCTCAATTCATTTAAATATTGTTACATGTACTAAAAACCATTTTAAATAAATATATATGTATACAATATGTTTTTTTCAAAAGACATTTTAGAACAACATTGATAAATTTTTGAATATTGTGAAAGTAGACTGATATTTCAACTAGATCATTGTTCAACAACACACATTATTACTTTATTATATACACTCATACATATATATTTTTTCTATCATATATGTACATATATTTTTTACGCTGTATATGTGTTATACATAAATGAAATTACCTATTACATTTTCCTGTAACAGGATTGTAATTTATAAGTCTTGACTTTTAAGACATGTTATGCTGCTTTATATATATATATATATTAAAATAAATATATTTTTTTCTAACATTTTTTAACATTTTTTAATATTTTTCAACAATTTATTAAATTCATTTATATCATTAATATTAATATTATTACTATTACGTTTTTGACATATAATGAATCAGTTTTTTATAAAACAATTTTTTTATATACAATTTTAAATTAAATTATTTGTATATAAATATTCACATTTTTTATATTTATATTTAATCATTTATTTATTATTATATATACAAACATAAACAGTTTTATTGATCAGATGAATTTGGTTATATACCTAAATATCCAAAGTCAGTTTCAATGGTAATTTGACTTCTTTTTGGTTTTCGTTCCTTTTATTTTTATACTGGTTGACTTTAAATTAATCAATTAAAGATGCATTATTCATTGATAAATTGTTTTAACGAGGTGCAATTAAATCAGCTATTTTAGTATATAAAGAAGATGGTAGTGCACAATTAGTACTCTGATGATGCCCTGTGTTTCAGGGTGAAAGCGCTTAGTCCTTGTGTTTGTTTCAACTATTGTATGCGGAATTGTTGGTGCTTTAAATAAAGGATTATTCTTTACCAGGATCCAAGGTTCGTTGGCTTACTTGTTACAAGTTTCGTGTGATGAGGATTATCGTGGTGTTTAACTTAATGAGATAGTCAGCAGGTGGAGAGATCCAAGAAGTAGAGGGTTGGGCATGGAAAGCCTCCAGGTATGCCAACTCTTCTGAGGAAGGAGGACCAGCCACCCCTCTGTTGCAAGATTTCTAGAAAATCCCAAAGGAATCATCATCAGGGTGACCTGGGGGAGCCTTCCCTTTCATCAAAATCAGTATCTTCGATGAATGACTCCTCCGGGGGAGTAAGTGCTTCCTCTTGCACTTCTTTTTCACAGGTACTTCCTCAGGGGGATGGATCTGGGAAAGTGCCTGAAGATGAGACAACCAAAAGTGGGTCTATCCTGGGACTTTTGTGCCCTCCATCCTGAGGACAAGGAGGATGGCAGCTCAAGGTGATGGGATGTAGAAACTTGTCCTAACGTGGATGGCAAAGACTGAGTCCCTTTTGGACAAGTCCTTCTCCAAGATCCAGAAGGCCAGCCCCCCCCCCCTCATAGAGGATGGGAGCTCGGAACCAAAATAGACTCCTCCTGAACCAGGGTCACACCCTGCACTGAGGAGGTAACCCCCAAAATAGAAGCCTGGGTCAATCCTACAAAGGCTGAGGCACCATGGGACATGGAGGGTTCCAAAGTTAAGGAACCTGACCCCTGCACCTCAGACCTGGTCGAAAAGTCTCGACCATGGCAGGCCTCCAGTGCCAAAAGCCAGGAGGAGCTCAAGGTAGCTTTTGTTACCAGAGAAGAGCATGCGACTGGAACAGAGACAGTGGATGCCAGGAGTGTCGGAACAGAGAGCTCCAATGACTCAATAGGAGTTGGAGGAGGAGAAAAGTACAGTTTTGTACCTACCATAAATGTAGATGTTCGAGTGTTCACACTGCTGCAGTCATCACACTTGGGTTATCCTGCCATCAGGCGGTCCTACAGTCGGCCAGAGTTCCAAAGTCTTGGTCCGGCGTTGGTTGTGTCGCTTCTTCCCTGACGTCAGAGTGCCAGGGGTATATAAGATGCAGCCAACGCCATTTTCTTCAGTTTTTCTTGCCCCAGATGTCAGGTGCCCCCAAATAGGTAGGCAATACATATTGCTAATCAAAAATATATATATAAAATAATAACAATACCTTCAGTTACCAGAAAATACACCCCAAAGGTTGTATAGGATAGAAAGGTATAGATAAGTCCAGCTAATTCAGTGGGGATGGAGAGAGGGTAACCTGGACTGCAGCAGTGTGAACACTCGAACATCTACATTTATGGTAGGTACAAAACTGTACTATGTTCATCGTGTTATACTGCTGCAGTCATCACACTTGGGTAGAATCCCAAAGCTAAGGTTGGGTGGCTGGTCTATAGAGAGTTAGGATTGGCTAGGAGGCCCTGCAGAACTGCAGTGGCAAATCCTGCTCTGGATTTAGAGTAAAGAGGCAGATGATAATGCTTGGTAAAGGTGTGCACTGAACTCCAAGTTGCAGCCTCCAAAATTTCCTTGGTAGGTACTCCTCTGAGAAAGGCTGTTGAAGTGGCTGTTGCCCTGGTGGAATGTGGTCTGATGTTATTTGGCACTGATTTTCCATGCTGTGTGTAGCAGTACCGAATACAGTGTCCTATCCATTTGGATATAGTCTGCTTTGAGATAGCCTTGCCCTGTGATCCTGCGGCATATGCCACAAACAGTTGCTCGATTTTCCTGAAAGCTTTTGTTTTGTCCAAGTAGAAGCGTAGCTGCCTGTGTATGTCCAAAGAATGCAGAAGTTTCTCCCCTTTATTCTGTGGGTTTGGATAAAAGGTTGGCAAATGGATGATTTGGTTAAGAGCCACACTAGATACCACCTTTGGCATAAAGGAAGGGTTTGTCCTTAAAGATACCCTGTCCTGATGAAAAATTATAAAAGGTTCCACTGCCATTAATGCCTGTAGCTCTGAGACTCTTCGTGCTGAAGTTACTGCCAGGAGCAGAGCTGTTTTCCATGACAAAAATTTTAGATCGGCTGTATTGGCCAGCTCAAAAGGTGGTAGGGGTCAGTTTTTCCAAAACGAAATTGAGGTCCCAAGTTGGTGTTGGTGCTCTCCGGGGCGGTCTTATGTTTTTAGCCCCTCTGTGGTACTGCTTTAGCAAGGGATGAGAGAATAAAGGAGGATCCGTGTTGTAATGTGCTGAAATGGCAGAGGCGTGGATCTTAATTGATGAGAAGGATAGACCTCTGTCCAGCATCTCATTTAAGTACTGTAAAATCTGAGGAATGTTTGGAACAAGAGGGTCAAGGCTTTGAGCCTGGTTCCAGGCGCAGAATCTCTTCCATTTTTCTGAGTAAGCTTTCCTGGTGCTAGGCTTCCTTGCCTCCAAAATGATATCCATAACAGCTTTAGAGAGAGGTGTTGCCTGTTTGTCTAATGTATCTGCCATGCAGCCAGGTTTAGGGTTTTGAGCTGACTATACAGGATCTGATTGTTTTGTTGAGTTAGAAGGTGTGGAATTTGAGGCAAAATCCATGGTGGGCCCCGAGCCAAGTTCCTTAAGATAGGGTACCAGTGCTGGCATGGCCAGCCTGGAGCAATCAGGATCATTTGTGGTTTTTCTTGTCTGGCTTTTAGGAGTACCTTTGAAAGGAGAGGCAGTGGTGGGAAGGCATAAACTTTTAAGTTTTTCCAGCTGAACAGAAGAGCATCCACTTTCCATGCTTGTTTGTGATAAGTCCTTGTGCAGAATTTTTGTAGTTGGCAATTCAGTGGAGAGGCAAAAAGATCTATGTCTGGGCATCCTCATTTTTGCGTTACCATGCTGAAGATCTGCGGATTCAATTTCCATTCATGAGGGTCCATGATATTTCTGCTTAAATCGTCTGCCAGAGTATTCTTCTTTCCTGGCAGGAATTGTGCTTGCAGGTGAACTTGGTACGTTAGAGCTGTGTTCTACAAGGTCATGGCTTGCCTGCATAGGGGATAAGAATGAGTGCCCCCTTGCTTGTTTATGTACCACATTACTGTAGTGTTGTCTGTCTTTAGTAACAGTTGTCCTGGATGTAGAAAGTCCTTGAAAGCTGTTAGGACATTTTGAACAGCCAACATCTCTTTTTGATTGATGTGAAGATGCATCTGGTCTGTGGTCCACTTGCCCTGAATGCATTTTCCTGCCATGTGTGCTCCCCAGGCGTAATCCGAAGCATCTGTTGTTAGAGTTTGCCTGGCTGTGGGTTGGGTAAAAGGCTGACCCTTGTTTAGGTGACATGCCTGTGCCCACCATCGAAACTCCTGTTGTAGGCAGGGAATCATAGGTATTTCTGCTTCTAAACTGTGAGAGTGTTGAGTCCAAACACTTTTTAGGTACCATTGTAATTTCCTCATATGCAGTCTGGCATATGGTATTAGTAGTATGCAGGATGCCATGAATCCCAGGGCCTGCAGAATTTTTCTTACAGGGAGATGGGACTTTTTTGCCAGTAATTGAAAATATTGAGTTAGTTGAACTTGTTTGTCTGGCGTGAGGTAAGCCATCTGGACCGTTGTATTTAAGCTGGCACCCAGGAATGTAATCTGTTGAGAGGGCATTAGTTTTGACTTCTTTTCGTTTACTGTGTACCCTAGAGAAATTAGCAACCTTTTTACGAACACCAGATGCTGTAGAAGAATGTTCTTTGTCTCTGCTTGAATGAGGCAGTCATCCAGGTATGGGTATATTTGAATTCCTTTTTGTCGGCAAAATGCAATTATTGGTGCCACGCACTTTGTGAAGACCCTGGGTGCAGTAGATAAGCCAAAGGGCAGTGCAGAGAATTGGTAGTGCATTGTACCAGCTTTGAATCTGAGGTATCTTCTGCAATTTTGTCTGATAGGGACATGCAGGTATGCCTCTTTGAGGTCCAGAATAACAAGCCAAGCCTTCTTGCCCAGCATGGGTAGAAGCTGCTGTAATGTCAACATTTTGAATTTCGGAATATCCAGGTAAGTATTCAGAATTGAAAGGTCTAGTATGGGCCTCCAGGCCTTGTCCTTTCGGAGGACCAGGAAGAGGCTTGAGTAAAATCCTTGTCCTTGCTCCTGTTGTGATACTTTTTGAATAGCTCTCATGTCCATGAGGGCTGAAATTTGTTTTTGTGCCTCTGCCCATTGATTTTGTGGCAGGTCTGGCATTCCTTTTAGCCTTTGCAAAGTATGAAAGTGGCATCTGTAGCCTTGAGACACAATATTCAGAACCCATTTGTCTTGGGTGATTGTTTGCCAGTTTTGAGAAAAAAGTGCTAGTTTTCCCCCTAAGGGGGCTTCCAAAAGGGACGTGCTTGGCGCACGAAGAGGAAAGTCATTGTGACTGTTTCCTGTAAGGCTGAGACTTGTCCTACCCTCCTTTTGGGGTTGAGGTGGCCCACTGTCGTTGTCTGTTTGAGCCTTGGGGTTGAGATTTGCCTCTTGGGTGTCTGTATCTGCCTCTCTGTGGCCTGTCTGACACTGGAAAGGACCAATTCTTTGTTGGCCAATTTCTGCTAAAGCGAGGTGGCTGTACCTGTAAGAAATCCTTGACTGTTTGCATAGATTTAGCTTTATCCTTCATTTTCTTTAACACCTCTTTTGCCTTAACACCAAACAATGTATCATGCTGTAAAGGAGCATCCAATAATTTTGCCTTAACATGATCAGGTAAACTCTGTTCTTTTAACCAAGCATGTCTTCGAATAACAGAACCTGTAACTGCGGCTCTACAAGAGGCCTCTAAAGAATCAAATCCACATTGCAGAGTATGTTTTCCCACCTGTTCAACTGCATGCAATAAATCCTGCATTTCTTTACAATCAGGAGCTTCTGAGCTTGCAAGCATTTTCTGTTTTAACTGAGCCATTAAATATTGTTGGTACTTAAGCATGTGAAACTGGCAATTTAAAGCTCTTACTGCTAAAGTTGTAGACGTGTATACTTTCTTCCCCCATCTATCCAAAGCTCTGGAATCTCTGTCAGAGGGTACTGGATTTTTTGCAATGGAAGCCTTAACCCCTTTTGGACCCTGGGAAATAGTTTCTGGATCAGCGGAAGGGTTTTTGTAAAGAAACTTGTGAGAGTCAGAGACTCTATAATACCTATCTGGCTTGGCTGGAGCAGGGGGCAAAGAGTCAGGAGATAGGCTGGATTCAGAGAACACATCATCCACAATATCTAGCACAGGCGGAATAGCCAGGGGCCTGTGCTGAGGCAATAAGAGGAAATCCCTGAGCCTTTTCTTGGATTCTGAGTAATCCTGACTTTCCCAATGGAAATGCTCCCTCATGGTATGTAAAGTTTCCCCAAAAGAATAATCCTCAGGAGGAGAGGCTGAAGGGATAGATTCTTCAGCATCAGAGTCCTCATAGGGGGGTAGAGAGAATCCCTGGTCTGAAGAGGAATCAGAGGAAATGGAAACCTGATCAGAGGAGTCATAGTCTGTATCCTGCCAAGGCCTTTTCTCAGGAGGGAGATGGGAACCCCCGATTAGAGTAATGAGGTCTTCGGCCATTTTAAGCATCTGTTTCTTAGGCATGGAGGACTGTCCAGAAGAATGCTGCACTTGTTTCTTTGTCTTTAATGGCACCTTTGTCTTGGCTGTTGTTTTAGTGGTAAGCTGTGAAGGTCTGAAAACACCCTCAGTAGCCGATGCCTGCTCAGTAGCTCCAGACCCATCTGAGGGATTAGTTTCTGTAGGCCCAATACCTTGAGTTTCCAGAGGCCTAGCTGTCTCCACGTGGGAGTCGGAAGCGGCCTATGGCTCTGAGGTAGCAGGTGTCAGGGGCTACAAAAGCGCCTCACTGAGAACCGGCAAACCGGTGACTGGTCTAGAAGAGGTTTCGTCGTTGGTTTTGGACCTTGGATGCCTGTCTTTATCCTTGTCTTTGCATTTTTTCGGTATTGACGGTGTCGGCTGATCCGACGGCATAGTATAATTGAACCTTCACCCAAAGTAGTGTAAAGCAAAATCAAAACGTCTTTTTATAGTGCGTTTCTTAAATCTAGCACAAAACTGACAACTAGTGACGTCGTGATCAGGGCCTAGGCATGGAATACAGTAAGAGTGGAAGTCCTTATGAGGTATTTGCTTCCCATAAGAAATATAATTATTAACTTTTTCTGACATCGGTCTGAGGCAAGAAAAAAGTTTCCCCAACGGGGTACTTAGCTTTACTGAAGACTTCGGATCTGAAATTCAACTTTGAAAATCTCAACAGTCGGCCGACCGGCACTTGCGAACTGCTTCTGCTTTGGGCACTGTGCAGCAAGAAAGACTGAAGAAAATGGCATCGGCTGCATCTTATATACCCCTGGCGCTCTGACGTCAGGGAATAAGTGACAGCAACCGACGCCGGACCAAGACCTTGGAACTCTGGCCGACTGTGGGACTGCCTGACGGCAGGATAACTCAAGTGTGATGACTGCAGCAGTGTAACACGATGAACATCAGGTGGTGTTGCAGCTAGGCTGGTTTCGATGCCAGAGTGGCTAGGAACCGAGGACAACCCCTTTACTATCAGAAGCTGATCCACCAGTCTTATAATGTTGGCCTCCGAGAGACTCTTTGTGGACCTAATCGAGGCAGTCGAAGGAGACCTAGGGGGTCTCACTTCAAGGAAAGGGCTTGGTGGCCTGTCTTTAAAAGGGTCAATCATTGGTGAGTATTTTGTCCTTGGGAGCAAAGGCAGCTTTGACTGTTGCGGCACTGAAATCTTTGTGGGTGCCGAGGAAGTCGCTGTCAGCTCTGATAATTTTGTAGGTGCTGAGTCAAATATACTTTTCGGTGCCAAGGAACTCTTTGGCACAGAAGGCCCTTTAGAAACCTTCTTAGATGGTTGCAAGGAACTTGGAAGAGAAGAAGGTCTTTTCTTAGTAGTGGAAGAAAAGGATGATGATGAAATGCTGGCTTCAGTTCTAGACCCTGAAATGGCCTCTTCGAAATCAGATTTAAAAAATCCCTTAAATATTGATTTGTTCTTACGTTCAGTAAGTGTATGGGTAGAAAAAAATGTGACAAACTGAACAACTTTTTTGTAAGTGGATTTTCCCCAAACAATAGACACAAAGGATATGTCCGTCAGAGTTGGGCATTTTACCCTGGCATTTATGACACCTTTTAAAGAGGTGCCTTTAGAGGCTTTAGCTGGAGAATCTTGCTTTTCAACCATAATGCGAACAGTCACACACACAGTTGACAGAAAGGGATAGAAACAGAGATCTTTTTTAAGGGAATAAGAAAAAAAGAGGTAGGAAATACCAACAATGGTATTTAAGATATACCTTGAAAAGGTAAGGTTGTACCAACAATGGTACTTGAAAAACTACCAATGGTAGTATGGAAAGTGTGAAAAATACACACTCATGCAAAGGGAAGCTAACGAGAGGAGTGGGTAGACAGTAAGAGCTATTAGGAAGAGAAAACAAGAAAAATATTCTGAGAGAGATTTTAAATAGGTAACAACACTTACGTAACAATAAGCCAAGGCTCAAAAGAAGTTTGAACGCGTCTGACACCCGAAGCTGCAAACAAGATCTGAGGTAATTTTGAGAGGAGCATTATCAGTAAATGGCTGAGTGAGTTCTAAGGCTCGGAACTGAGCCCAGTGTCTAGGATTGAGTGAAGACTGACAACATCAGATCCAATGTTATTGCCGTCGCCATGGAACCTAAAGACTGAAGAAACAGATGAGCTGAGATTTTGTTATGACATATTATCCTTGTGACTTGCGACCTGTCTTGACCCTTGAAGTAGGGTGTAAGGCTATTGTCTCTTCTGTGTTGACAACTTCTCCTATAAACATTAAACTCCAAGTAGGCTCTAGATATGATTTCTCATACTTTATTGTTATCCCTAGACCGAAACAGATCTGGAGAATCCCGTCTCTTGCCTTTAGTAGTTGATGTCTGGTCAGGGCAAAAATGAGCTAGTCATCTAGATACGGAAACACCCAGAATCCATGCAGTCTCAAGTGAACTGCCACTAGTGCCATACACTTGGTAAGCACCCTGGAGGTTGTGGTGAGACCACAGTACAGTACTCTGAATTGACAATGACTGGCTCCCAGCCGGAAGCGTAAGTACCTCCTGGTTCATTTGTTCATTGTTATGTAATAATATGCATCCTAAAAGGTCTATCGAGCATAACCAGTTGTCCTTTTCCAGAAATGGAAGAACAGATTGAACCATGACCATCCAAAACTTGTTTCATTCAGGTTGCTAAGATCCAATATTAGTCTCCAGTCCCCTGTTTTCTTTGGCACCAACAAGAATCCTGAGTAAGTTCAAGATCCTTTCTAGTATGGTGGGACCTCCTGGATGACTTGTTTTTCCAACAGCTTTTGCACCTGAATAGCTATTTGTTCCCTCTGACTGGGTGGAACATTGGAGAGGAGGAAGGGAAAAGGGTATTATATAACCTCTAGAAATGATTCTCTGAACCTAGGTAACCCAAGTTATTTCCAGCCAGAATCTCTGGTGCAGGGCTAGCATACTCTCAGTTGCTTCCAGAGTAGGCAATTAGGCCTCTGCTTAGGAGTGCTGGAAGGGTCTGCCAAAGAAGGAATCTTTGGACCCTTGGTTTTGTGGGCCACCTCTGCTGTGAGGGTGGTGTCTACCATTGAAGTTCCCCCCTCTGCCCCTGGAGAACTACTGCCATCTGTGCCATGAAAAGACCCTTGGGATTTTCTGAAACACATTTTCCCATTACTTTGCTGATTATTTGAGAATGATCTCTGAAGAGTGGAGAAACGTATGTCCAGAGCAGAAAGGGTCTTCCCATCTTTCTCACACCTGGACAATGTGTCTTCTACCTTAGGGCCAAATAAGGAAAAGCCATCAAAAGGAGCACTGATAAACATAGACTTCAAGGCTCCACAAAATCACACAAGTGCAACTGGGCATGACTCCTGATGGCAATGCCTGAACCTGCTGCTCTACTCTTTCCTTTGGCTACATGTGAAATGAACCTCATGGAAGATTTAGAAATAGACTAAAGGGTAGCCAACTGGGAAGTAACCGAGGTTCGTACTTCCTCAGATATGGATCCTGCTAGGGTATCTGAAAGCTCTTTAATCAGATTCCTCTGTAACCTAGTGAAATTTGCCAGGTAGTTCATAGACTGCAAGTAGAAGGTCAATAAAGCAAAGACACACTTTACAAATCTATCTACTGCCTGAGACTCCTTGCTTGGGGGAAAGATACAGGAACTTTCTTCAGCTCATTCCTTCTTTGTGGCTGCCACCATGACCATGGCATCCACAGGCAAACCTTTTATCCAAAACTGTTTATCCTCAGGTGTGGCAATTATTTTGTATGGTCAGTGGGGAATTGGCTCAATAGTGTTGGGGGCCTTCCATGCCCGCTGAGAGATTAACATAATGAGCTTGTTGGCAGGCGGAGTCACCCAAGAGGTAGACAGGCAGGTACCAAAAGCCTCCAGGTACATTGACACCTCGGAAGAAGGATTGTTGGGCTTCTAATCACCTCTCTTTTAGGATTTCCAGCATGTCTCCAAATGAGACATCTTCAGGAGGTGACCTTGGGGACCCTTCATTCTCACTGAAGTTTGTGTTTTCAGTGATGGATTGCTCTGGGGAATCCAAGTGCTTCCTCTTGCACAACTTCTTCTTAGGGAACTCCTCAGTGGGATGCTGTGGGAAGGTATCAGAAAAAATGGGAATACCCTGCTGGGAAGCCTGGGGTTTTGGTACTCGCTGTCCCTGTGGAGAAAAAGGCTGAGACTCTGTATGCTTAGATGACAGGGTTGGGGACTGAGGATCCAAGGAGGGAGGGACCCTCTGAGCTGCTGAAGCAGACATGGCTCTCTCCAAAACCTGAAAGGTTGACCTCCCATGAGAGTGACAGGACTCTGGATCTGAGAGGGTGAACCTCTGCATCTTAGTCCCTTCCCTGCTCTGAGGAAAATCTTCCTGAGGCAGAAGCCGGAGCTGAGCTCACCTGAGCCAAAGCCTCTAGGTGCAAGGATAGCTCTGAAAACTTTGGTGTCAATCGTAACACCTTGGAGCTGACTAGGCAGCTACAGCTCCAAGAGGTCTCTGGCTCCAACTAAACCAAAGAACTCAGAGCTAACAATGGATCTGAAGATAAAGCCATCTTCAGATCCGAAGCAGATGAGGCAGGGCAGCTCAGATCCAAGAACTCTGAAACTTCAAAAGAAGTCAGAGGAGGATGTAAAGGAGGGGTTGTCGAAGTACAGAACTCCTGACCAAAAGGGGCAGAAGCGGACACCCCTGGCATACTCTGTGCCCAAAAAGTCTTTCTTACCGGTCTCTCCACGTTGTCTTTGATCAAACTCCTGGAAGAATGGCTAGACATCAGACAGGTAGATTTGAGCCTTTCCTGGAAAGAAGGCACTCTCAATAGAACGGGATGCAATGAAGGAGAGTATTGGGTTCTTGGCAAAGTAGGCATGATTGAAGTGAGACCGGTGGGTGTCTGATTCAGTGAAGATTTTGTCTTGTCCCAGGTCTGATCAAATGAAATGGATGGATCCATTAAGTTTCTTGGTCTTCACTTTTAGATAAGAGGAGGCTGAAGGATCCAAAAGCTTGGGTCTTTTAACTGACAGATTTGATGGAAAAGTCAGAGCGGACAGAAGCCTCTTCTTAGATTTTTCTGACGGTTTTGAAGAAGAGGAAGGACTGTTAGATGTAAAGAGAGAAAGAAGCAAAAAAGGGGGTGGGGGAATACCAACAATGATAAAAAAGGAAAATACACCAAGTGGAAAAGGGAAGAATACTAGCAATAGTAGTCACAGGTACTTTTGTATGTAAAAGGAAATTTATACCAAGAAAAAAAAGAAGTTATGTACTCACCGTAACATTCCATGTTGGTAGTCCATCTCACCCTTCATTTTTACATATGGGTTCGGAGCCGATCCTCAGCTCCCACTCGGTCGCTTTACAAGCTCGGAGACTTCTGGTTGGCTCGTGGCTAAGCAGGTATTCCACGGTGCACCAGTGCAATCCCCAGATCTTGTTTGCTGCTTGCTAGAAACAGAAAAACCCCTGACAACAAACCAATACTAAAGGGTCACCAACCAATACAATCAAATTATTACCTCCAGATCTTCTAAGATGGGGGCATGAGGGCGGGTTGGTAAAAATGAAGGGTGAGATAGACTACCAACATGGAACGCTATGGTGAGTACATAACTTCTTTATGTTAGGTAGTCCAATCTCACCTTCATTTTTACATACGGAACAGCTTCCCTAGCGCCTTATTCTTGGGTGGCTCATTGGAAAATACTCCTGAGCACCGTGGAGCCAAAGGATGTTCTACCCCCCGGATGCCAAATCCAACTTATAATGTGTAATAAAGGTGTGAGGAGTAGCCCACGTAGCCGCTGCACAAATATGATCAAGTGGTACCCTGGCTTGAAAGGCTGCAGAGGTAGACAGAGACCTGGTAGAATGAGCCTTGATCCTGTGGGGTAAAAGTCTGCCCTCCGAATTGCAGATGAAGGTTATGCAACTAGAAATCCAATTAGACAATGTCACCTTAGAAACTGGTAAGCCCAATCTGAAGTCGGAAAAAGAAATAAATAACTGGTCTGACTTCTGAAATTCTTTGGTCAATTGCAAATAAAAATGTAGCTGTCTATGAACGTCCAGCTGATGGAAACGATATTCAGCTGCATTACAGTGATTGTCAAAGAAAACTGGAAGCTCAATGGACTGATTTAAGGTGGCACTAGAACAAACTTTGGGAACAAATGAAGGACTGGTACACAAAGATACCCTATCTTTATGAAAGATTAAAGGTGGCTTAATAGTCAGGGCTTGTAGCTCAGATACACGTCTGGCTGACATAATGGCGACTAAAAACACAGTCTTCCAAGACAAATATTTTAAAGAGGATGAGTGAGAAGGTTCAAAGGGAGGAGATGTCAACTTGGACAAAACAAAATTTAAGTCCCAAGAAGCCACAGGTTCTTGTAATGGTGGCCTCAATAAAGTGGCCCCTCTCAAGAAAGTCTTGCATAGCTTATCAGACATAAGGTTGGCATTTGGGGACCCTAAATAAAAATAAGAGATTGCCGCCAACTGAACTTTGATGGTGGCCGCGGCAGATCCCTGCTGAAAAAGCTCCAAAAGGAATTCCAGAATCACGGGAATAGGAGTGGTGTAATGATCCACGTTCATTTTCTGTGCCCATATAGAAAACCTCTTCCATTTACTGTCATACAGCCTTCTGGTTGAGGGTTTATGCGAGGATAAGAGAATGTGTGACACTGAGGAAGAAACATCATGAAGCCTGACTAGAGATGGAACTGGAGCAGCCATGCTGTCAATTTGAGGGTGTGGAGAGTGGGGTATAGCAAGCCTGACATGTGGGTCAATAGATCTGGAACTGGGTCCAGAATCCAAGGATTGTCCAGGAGAAGAGGCTCGAGGAAGGGAAACCAGACCTGACGAGGCCAGTAAGGAGCAATGAGGATCTACTTGCTTCCCAGCCGGTTGGCTTTCTGAATCACTTTGGGGATAAGAGGGAATGGAGGAAAGGCATACAGAAGTCCCATGGGCCAATCGTGGACCAGAGCATCTCTGGGTGTTTCCCTCGGAGGGGAAATCAGGGAAAAATAGCTGCTGCACTTGGCATTGACTGGGCTGGCAAAAAGGTCACAGCAAGGCTGTCCTCATATCCGGAAAATCTGTTCCACTATTTTTCATTTCAGAGACCACTCGTGAAGCAGTAAGATTGCCTGACTTAGCTTGTCAGCCATCACTTTGGTTGTCCCCGGAATTTGCGTTGCCACCAGAAAGTGCTGGGAAGAAATCACCCATTCCCAAACTCGCATGGCCTCTGGCCTCTCGACAGAATGGGTAAAATCTGGTACCGCCTTGTTTGTTGATATACCACACAACTGACATGTTGTCCGATTGTATCGCAATTGTCCCTGGGGGAAGAAGGTCCTGAAGTGCTTGCAATGCCAGAAGTACCACCCTCATCTCCAGAACACTGATATGCAGATGAGCCTTGTGTTCTTGCCGTGGACAGTCCTGCCAAGATAATGCCCCCCCAGCAGACCTGGGAGGCATCCATGGTCACAGTGGCAACGGGTTGGGCAGGAACGAAGGGACCTCCCGAGAACAAGTGGCTGGGAGTTATCCACCAAAGAAGGTCCTTTTTGCATGATTCCATTAGCAGGATGGGATGACTCAGCGGTAGATACTGGAATGACCACTGGGAAGACAGGAGCCATTGTAGGATTCACATGTGCAACGTGGCTAAAGGTATTAACAGAATGGTTGAGGCCATCTTACCGAGAAGTTGAAGAATCCATTTTGCTTTGACTTTCTGAAGTGGAAGAAGACGCTGAACTTGTGAGATGAGGTTCTGTGCTCTTTCGGCGGGGAGACGAACTGTCATATTCACTGTGTCTACCTCTGCGCCTATAAAAATCACAGATTGCGGGGGCAGTAATGTAGATTTTTCCCAGTTTATGCAGATCCCTAGTTGAGCACAAAGTTGAATGGTGACATCCCTGTTTTGAATGAGTAGATGTCTGGTGGGGGCAGTCAGGAGCCAGTCGTTCAAATACGGAAACACCTGGAATCCCTGATGTCTCAAGTGAGCTGTCACTGCTGTCATCCATTTGGTGAACACCCTGGGGGTTGTGGTGAGACCAAAGGGCAGAGCACAAAACTGATAATGACTGGCTCCCAGCTGGAAGCGCAGACATCTCCTTGACGCCTTGTCCATTTTTATATGGTAGTAGGCGTCTTGGAGAGCCACAGAGCGCATCCAACAGTCTTTCCCTAACAACAGGAGTATAGACTGCAGTGTGACCATCCGAAACTTGTCCTTCACGGATTCGTTTAATCTGCTGAGGTCCAAAATTGGCCTCCAGTCTCCGGTTCGTTTTGGGACTAAAAAGAACCTGGAGTAACTTCTGGAACCTGTCTGGTCTGCTGGGATGGGCTGGATGACTCTTTTTAAGAGCAACTTGTTCATCTCCACAGTTGCCTGATCCCTGTGATTGAGTGGAACATCTGGGATCTTTTTAGGAACAAATGGTGGAAGGAAAAAGGGTATAATATAGCCTCTGGTAACAACTCTTTGCACCCTCTTGTCTTGGGTGATATTTAGCCAGGCTTCTGAATACAAAGAGATGCAACCCCCGACTGGCCCAGAGAAACGCAGTCGGGCCCCACATCAGGAGCGCTAATAAGGCCGCCCTCAAAAGGAATCATGGCCTTGCTGGTATTGCGGACCGCCCCTGCCTCTAGGGCGACATCTACCATTTCCTCCTCCTCTGCTTCTGAAGAAGGATTCACTCTGTGTGTCCGCAAAGACCCTCTGGTACTTTCTGAGCCACATTTTACCTCCCCTTTGACCTTTGGGGTATGGTCGAGAGGGAATGGTAAAACAGACTCCCACAGCAGAGAAAGTCTTTCCTTCCTGCTCATACCGAGTGAGTGTTTCTTTCACCTTGGGGCCAAACAAAGAGGAACCATCAAATAGGGCGTTGGTGAAGGTGGACTTGAATGGCTCCGCAAAATTACACAGGTGCATCCAGGAATATCCCCTAAGGGCAACTCCTGAACCCGCTGCTCTGCTCGCTCCATCAGCCGCATGGGAGGTAAGCCACATGGACGAGTTAACTACAGAATTTAGGGTGGACAACTGAGCAGAGATCCTATCAGGGACCCCCTCAGGACAAGCACCCTGTATGGAATCTCCTAACTCCTTGAGAAGATCCCTCTGCAACCTCGTGAAGTGAGCAAGATAGTTCAGAGATCGAAGTGTAAATGCCGCTGAACTAAATATACACTTCCCAAAACTGTCCATTTGTCGAGACTCCTTGTTTGGCAGATGAAAAGAGGAAGAAGTCTCCGCCAATTCCTTCTTCGTGGCCGCCGCCACCACCATGGCATCTACGGGAACGCCCTTAGACAAGAACTCTTTTCCAGGAGGGGCAGAAGAAACTTATTTGGTCTCCTGGGGACTGGCTCCATGGCATCGTGAGTATCCCACACCTTCCGACTAACCAGATCCATTAGTTCGTTGAAAGGCGGAGACACTCAACAGGCAGAGGGTTGAGACCCGAAAGCCTTCAGGTACACTGACTCCTCATCAGAGGGGGTGACAGTGGGCCAGTCGCACCTCTGTTTAAGGATCTCCAGGAAGTCCACAAAGGAGACATCATCAGAAGATGACTAGGGGGACCCTTCCAACTCCTCGAGGTCAGTGTCCGATGTCAAAGACTCATCCCGGCAGTCGATATGCTTCCTCTTGCATACCCTGTTCTGGGGGGGGGGGCTCCTTGAAGGGACATTCTGGGGAGGCCTTGGAAGAGTGGGAACCACCAGCCGGTGGCTCCTGAGGCTGTGGGTCGCTGCTGTCTCCGGAGGGAGTAGGTGCTGAGATTGAAGTGGGTGCCCTGGTGGGAAGAGTGCTTGTACCACTGGCAGGGGCTGTAGACTGAGACAGCACGCTCCTCATCACCTCAAAAGCCAATCTCTCTGGCTTTGAGGACCTCCCCTGCTCCGAAGAGACAAAGGTTGGTGTCAGAGCCAGAGCCACTGGCTCTGAGATAGATGCAGGGACTGAGCTCACCCTGGCGGAAGCACTGAGAGGAAGGCTCGGAAGCGAAGATCGATTCAAAACCTCCACATTGGTGCCGACAGAAGAGCTTCGGTCCCTGGACACAATGGATGGAGCCAAGCGTGTCAGAGCCGAACTCGGCGCCAATGCAGCAGCAAGGGGAGCCCGAACCGAGGGTTCCACCGCTGGTAACAAGCACTCCGGCTCCGAAAGGCTAACAAGGCTCATAGGAGGAATAGTAGGACAGGGGCAGAACTGGATTGAGTGGCTCTGGAACCAACTGGGTCGGAGCCAACAAAAATTTAGGCAGGGCAGACGACTTCAGGAGTCTCAGTACTTCCCTCTCCACATCTTCGTCTGAAATTCTCCGAAAGATCTGGAAGATAAAGTAGGGGATCTCAACCTAGGAGGCACTGGAGACTTGATTAGCAAGGAGGCTGGGTAGGGATTCTACAGACCAACTCCAAGCAGTAGAGTCAGCTGCTATTTCCAAAGGTTCAGAGGCTGGCACCGAAGCACCTGTGACCGACTCTGATACCATGGTGCTCTCCTTCGGCTCCGAAGACTGAGGAGTCGAGGAGGCAGATTTTGGTAATTTGGAAGGCGGCTCTGAGACACCAGCTGGTGCCGGAGAAGGCCTTTTAGCAGATTTGGATTTGGATTCAGATCTAGATTTTGTAGACTTGGAAGAAGAAGCCGATGAACTAGATAAGGCTTCCTCAAAGGCTGGTTTCAGAAGACACCTGAGTATCAGCTTGTTCTTTCTCTCCTGCAACACTCTAGGAGAGAAAGCATGACACAACAAGCATGATTCCTGCAAATTAATGGCTCCCAAGCAGTAGACACAGCTACTCTGGCCATCCGTTAATGACATTTTCTGGGAGCATTTCATGCATTTTTTGAACCCTGAGGGTTTATGCTCCTTGCTATCCTTAGACATTGCAGACACACACGCAAAACCAGAGGAGAGATAAGGAAAGACAGAATAAATGAGAACTAGGTCCTCCAGCTAAAACGGGCCTAGCCCTGCAGAAGAGTTGTATGAGGACTAGGTCCTCTAAGTTAAACGGGCCTAACCCGGTGTAAGAGAAACTAGGTCTTCCAACTTAAACAGACCAAGTATTTAACACAGACACACAGAGATTTAGTCACACAGGAAAATTTTTAGATGCGAAAAATACAAATAGAGTTACACGAGGACTAGGTCCTCTAAGTTAAATGGGCCTAGCCCGGTGTAACAGAAAACTAGGTCTTCTAACTCAAACAGACCAAGCTTATAACACAGACACACACAGGTTCGATCACACAGGAAAAAAAAAATTTACAACAGCAATCCTATAAATAAGACTTTAGCGGATCCTCGCCAAAGACAAAAGTTAACAATCAACAAGTTAACAGTACAAATAAATCAACAGGAGCCCCTGTTGATTAAGAGCAGAAAAAAAAAACCGCCAAAACTAATGATCTAGGCAAAAAAGCGCAATGGCGCCTAACTAACTGGTACACAGGATACTAAACTACTAAGGTCAAACAAGTCCACAGGACAAATTAGGCAAAGGCCTATAATATAATCACACTAAATAACACCAAATATGCAATATCCACTTATGAATGAAAAGAATTGAAAATGACTTAGCCAGAGCCAAGAGAAGTACATCCGAACTTGTCGACACTGCAAACGAGATCTGGGGATTGCACTGGTGCACCATGGGATACCTGCTTAGCCACTTGCCAACCAGAAGTCTTCGAGCTTGTAAATTGGCCGAGTCGGAGCCGAGCATCGGCACCGAACCCATATGTAAAAATGAAGGTGAGATTGCACTACCTAACATGCAGTCGTTTGGTTAGGGAAACAAGCTAAGCTTAAAGCTAAATAGAAAATATTCAGAAAAAAAGGTATTTAAAAGAGAAAGACGATATTAATTCAAATAATTTCACTTATCTGCCTGAGAGCAACTGGTTACCACGTCTAAAGCGAATAGCAGCAAATGAGATCTAGGGTATTTAGGAAGGGTGCATTATGGGTAAGGGAGAAGCTCGACAGTTTTTTGGTTACCACGAGCTACTGTAATGGTCGAGTCGGATCCGAGGGAATGGATCCGAACCCATAAGTTGAGGACAGAATGAAAATTTACATCATCAGATCTTACATTAATTATTTCTTATCCTTTTTGCCAAATACTATACCTTCTTGAAGAATTTTTTTTTTTTTTTTTTTTACTGTAACAGGGTCACAATTGAAAAATGGCCCAATGTTTCATTTTAGTCACTTGTTTTATACATTTCATGTCCTGATCATTATATAATTTTTTGTTATCCTCTGACACTTAATTGATCCATTACCTTTACTTAAATGGTGTAATTTTAGAATTATTTAGTTATTCCACCTACCAATATGGATTCATCTGATAATTTGGAAAGTTTCTTCTCAATCCTTTTTAATCTCTTCCAATTGATTCTTATAGTTATCCTGCAATATTTTACACAATCTGCTAATTATTCATTTTTTAACAGCAACTTCTGTAATCCCAGATTGCCTTGTTCTATTGGAAGAGTTTAAGAAAATCT
This sequence comes from Protopterus annectens, assembly GCF_019279795.1. NCBI lineage: Eukaryota > Metazoa > Chordata > Ceratodontiformes > Protopteridae > Protopterus > Protopterus annectens. The sequence goes on from NC_056746.1 coordinate 228,653,601, forward strand.
AGTGAGAAATAATCATCTCTCAGCAGGGAATACTACTTTCAGATGGGGACCTGAACTTGGTTTGCAATAGTGAGGATTTTTCAGGGGGACCTAGAACAGAAAATATAACAAAAGAAGGTACATTTCTGAAGAAATTTATAAAAATATTTGGTATGGAAAATGTGAATTCAGTAGTAGGAACTCAAGACAGTATTTACATATTATTCCCACTGTACAATAATTGGGATACACTAGATATAAACATTGTATTTCACAAGAACATGTACATGTAACTGAAAGCTTGATACACATCCAATAATTGTTTCTGATCATGCACCAATAAAAACTAAGATAAAAATGCCAGGTAATAAAGTAAAAATGAGATAATGCTGTTTTTTCGCCTACCTCTTAAGAGAGTAAAATTTAAGGAATGGGCAGTTGAAATTATTCCGCATTAATTTGGAAGATAGAAATTTCTTCAGAAGTTACAGCTAGTGAGTGGGATCAAATGAAAATGGAGTTTAAAAATAGGGCACAAATAAAAGCGAGAGAGATATGGTTAAGAAACAATAGGAAATATTTAGAGGGGCTGACCAAGGTTAAAAAATTGCAGAACAAGAGGAATCTCACAGAACAAGAAGTGGTGCAACTGCAGAGTGCTAAAGAGAAAATGAGTACCTGGATAATATGCATGAGTTTGGGAATATAGCTGTTAAGCAACTATTACTTTAAAAAAAACTCCAGAGCACAAAAGCTTTTAGCACAATAATTTAGGACACAAAGTAGAAACGGTTGTCACCAGACATACAGAGCCTATAACAAGAAAAACAACCAGAGATCCTGTAGAAGTATTAGAGATATTTCAGACTTTTTTTATTTTGTACAAAGCACAGAAATATGGAAATCAAGAAAAAGCACAAATGGAAATATTTATGGAAGAACTTAATTATGTCAAGGTTAGAGGTAATGGCAACTCAGCAACTAACAGTTAAAAAAGGAGAAGATGAGATAAAAATGGTGACAAGACTCCAGGAAAAGATGGCAGTTTTGTGGGAATTTAGAAGTTGAGAGGAAATAAAGTGACAAAGACCTGGAAGATTTTAACAGTAGTTTAAAATGAGGGAAATTGCCATCATCTTGAAAGAAACTGTGGTGGCTGTATTACCTAAAGATGGTAAATACCCATCAGACCCAGCTTTGTATAGTCTCATTTAAATTCTAAACCATGACTATAAAGAACTTATGTCTATACTAGCTAAAGAAATGGCAAATGGGTTGCCAAAATTGATAGATTTGGATCAATGTGGTTTTGTGGAGGGGAGGCAAACATTTGACAGCATTAAGGTTGGGCAAATCATGAGTGGACAGGTGATCCGTTGTGGTGACCCCTATCCGGGAAAAGCCAAAAGAAGAAAAAGAACAGAACAATGATGATCCAGAGGAATATAAGAAAACATCACTGTTGTTGGTGGGTCTTGATGCAGAAAAAGTATTCGACACAATAAGCTGGGATTTTTTGAGAAAGGCAAAGGAAGCATTGGCATTCACTGACACAATAAAAAGTTTAATTAGGAGGCTATATGAAGGATCAGAGGCAAGGATTAAAGTGGGAAGGTTCCTCTCTGATAAGTTGTGTCTGACAAACAGGAAACTGGCAGAGGTGTCCTCCTTCCTCTTTTTAACTAGCTTTGTATTTACAGCCAATGGAAAGAAAATAAGAGACTTAGAACTTTAAGGAAATAATTGGTATGGTAATCAAGACAAGCTGGCTTTATTTTCAGGTGATATTATTTCGTACCTGATAAATTCAGAAAAGGACATCTCATTGTTGTGAAACATTAGGAGATGGTTTCAAGTCTTTTTGGGATATACAACTGATGAAGATAAAACAAAGACTATAGCCATAAAATTATGTACCTACTACACATGAATTGGTTTAACAATATCCATATTTATAGGGACACATTAAGATGAGGTACTTAGGAGTTCGGCTTAAAAAGGCTTATGTTATGCCACCTACGGATATGTGGAAAGAGACTAAACAAAAGATAATATAAAAAGTGACAAACTGGAAGCACTTATTTACAGATATGAATAGTAAAATACAAGTAGTGAAAATGTGTTAGTCTATTAAATTGAATAAACAAGTCAAGCATATTTTTACCAACCAAATGAGAAGTTGTGGACAATAAGTAATAAAGTTTTTAAGGAATTTACTTGGGATGGCAAGAGTTAAGCTGGATAACCTGACCCTTCCAATAGAACTAGGTAGTTTATGATTACCTTATTTGAAGGGATTTTTAGAGCTACAGAGTTGAGACTCATATACATGGCACAAGAAGATGATTATAGTTCAAAGTGGAAAGGGATGATGATGAAGTGGGGGGATTCAAAAATAAGTACAGAGTAGGATCCATATCCTTAATCAAGAGCTCCAATTTTCTCAGCTTTTGTATTATCGTTTTTTTCACTCTCTTCCCACGTATCCTTAGCTGACATAGCATAACCCTTTTAGGTTCATAGGTGGTTACTGGGCTACTGACCCAAAAGCATTTAAAAACCTAGCTGTGTGTACCTAATATAGTACTAGACAAACCCAATATAAATGATCTTGCGTAAACTTGAGATCTTAATTAGCAAGGACTGTCCATATCTAGGAGGGTCATAGGTGAAAGCTCCAGCAGGAATTTATAGTTTTCCCATCCAGTCATTCAGGACACGCTTAAACAGGATCATAGAGGGGGGCTTTGTTTGATGTGAAATGGTAGCCTATTCCAGAGGAGTGACAACCTCTGAGAGACGCATCTCTCCCCAGCAGGTCTTATTTAAGTTGCAGGCCAAGTTAAGGTCCCTGGAGTGGGTGACCCTTGTCCCATTTGACTTGCGGATTTAAAGCATTTCCATTAGGAAATAGATTTTATCTGTGTAGCTTGTTTAATAAACCTTGGCTTTTAAGGCTATTCATGGTGGTTTGTGAAGTTCTGAAGTCCTCAGCAGTGCCTACTATTCTATTTATTGGTTGCTCAAATTTGCTCAAGAGGTTTTTGGCGCTGATTTTTTTCTCCTTTTGGTTTTCCTTAGCATTCCCATTAGGTCTGGATCCAAGACTGATCTTCAGGCAAGTCACAAGTCTCCTCTAAGTAGTCTGTATGCAACTGAGCAACTTCTCTGATTGATTTTTATAGTTATCATGCAATATTTTGTATGCTTTACTAATTATTCCTTTTTTAACAGCAGCTTCTATTCTAGATTCTACTAAAAACTCTGCCAGTGCTGGTCTTTTGTTTAGGATCTCCCTATTTCTTTCGCTTTACTTATACCCTGATACCAATTCTTGATAAGGAAGACATTCCTCTATCCTCCAGTCCAAATTAATTCTTGGCATCTTCCCATTCCAATACCTTTCCCTCTCTAATTATTTGTTCCCAATACCTTGGCACTTTTATACGTTTTCTCCAATAAATTACAGCCCCCTCTTGCCTATTGTCTGTATCCCTAATTGCAGTCATCCCCATCGACAGGATCTCCTTTCTGCATTCCAGTGTTGGCTTCGTTTTTAGAATACTTTTTGTTACTTTATCAACATAATATTCTGCATGGTTACTGTTATTCTCCTTAAGGATCTGCATCCAAAATTCCAGTCTCTCCTTGTTTCGTCATCTTCCCCCTTCTTTCATAATCATCTCTTTCCTCTTTGAATTATAGGTTTCTGCTTGTGCTATGTATAGAAGCCTTAACTGTGCAGCTCTGAAATACCCCTTCAAATTGGGTAATCCCAAACCACCTTGGGCAACTGGAAGAATCCGCTAATCCCACTTGACTCTTGCGGTCCTCCCCTCCCAGATAAAAATCTTCAGCTCTTTATTAATTGCTATCCACAACTTCTCTGATTGATAGAAATATGCCTGACCTGTGTATAAATCTTAATGGACTAAAAACATTTTAACTGCCTGCACTTTGCTATCCACATCCATTTAAAAGAGCTTCCAATTTCTCAATCTTTGTATTATCATTTTAGTCTCTTCCCAAACATCCTTAGCTGCCACACCAGCATTCTTTTTGATCCATACTCCTAAGTACATCATTTTATCATGTGCCCATAAATATGGATACTGATGAACCAATTTGTGTATGGGGACATAATTTACAGCTATTGCATTTGTTTTAGCTTCATTAATCTTGTATCCCAAAAAGATGTGAAACTGCCTGAAAGTGTTTCACAACACTGAAATGTCCTTGTCTGGTTTTATCAGGTATAAAATATCTGCAAACACAGACAGCTTTTCTTGACTACCATACCAATTATATCTTTGAATTTATCTTTGAATTTCTGAGTCTGTTATTTTCTTTCCCAGTGGTTTTAAATATAGTGCAAATAACAAACGGAAAAGAGAACACTCCTGCCTGGTTCCTCTGCTCAAACAAAAATGACCAGAAATGAGTCTACTCACGTTAATTTTTGTCTCCAATCCCTCATATACCTTCCTATAAGCAACCTTACAGTTTTATTAGGGAATGCAAATGCTTCCATTGCCCTGTTCATAAACTCACAGATTACTCTGCCAAATGCTTCATCTGCATCAAGATGCACCAGCAGCAGTGGTATTTTCTTACATTCACCTTCCTTCTGGATCATGAATGTTTTATTAATATTGTCAAATGTTTGTTACCTCTCCTCAAAACAACACTGATCCGTATCTATCAATTTTGGCATCACCTTTGCTATTCGTTTTAACATTATAAACAGTTTATAATCATACTTTAGGACTGAAATGGGTCTGTATAAAGCTGAATCCGATAGGTCTTTACACTCTTTAGGTATTAAGCCCCCCACAAATTTCTTCCAGGAAGATTGTGCTTCTCCTCCTCTTAAAATCCTGTTAAACAAAATCTTCCAGATCTTTTTTATTTTTTTCCCTCCTAGCTTCCAGACTTCTACAGGAATACCATGTATTGCTGGGGGCTTTCCTGTTGATTGATGTATACATCACCATTTTTATCTCGTCTCCTCCTATCCTATTTGGTAATTAAGTCTCATCTACCTCTAACCTTGACAATTAATTCTTCCATAAACATTTCCATTTGTACATTTTCTTTATCTCCATATTTCTCTGCTTTACACAGACTTTCATACAATTTCCATAATATTTCTAGTACCTTTACAAGATCTCTTATCTTCCTTGTTATACGCTCCCAAAGCTTAGTGACAACCCTTTCTACTTTCTGTTGCCTGAGTTGTTGTGCTAAAAGTTTGTGTGCTCTGGCATTGTTATAAAAAAAACAGTTGTTTAACAGGAATCTTTCTAAACTCATGCATATTATCAAGGTAATCCTTTTACTATCTGCTTAGCCCTCTGCAATTGCTCTTTTTCTTGTCCTGTGAGATTTTCCCTATTCTGCAATAATTTAACATTTTTCAGTCCCTCTAAATAATTCTTGTTGCTTCTTAACCCCACGTCTCTCTCTTTTTTTTTTTTTACTTCCACCCTATTTTTAAACTCCACTTTTATTTTATCCTACTCCATAGCTATATATTCAGAAGAAATTTCTGTCCCCTCTAATAACTCCCCAAATAATTTCCATTATCCACTCCTTAAATTCCTCTCTTTTCAACAGATAGGTGGGAAAGTACCAGTGTCTCATTTTTATTTTATTACCCTGCATTTTTACTGTGGCTATTATTTTCGCATGATCTGAAATAGCTACTGGATATGTATCAAAACTTTCAATTAAATGCACATGTTCCCATTAAATGTAAGATCTATCTAGCCTAGCCCAGTTTTTATATCTTGGGGAATAATACGTACATTCACTCTGAACGCCTACTGAATTCACATCTTCTATGCCAAATATTTTCATAAATTTCTTGAAAAACTACCCTCCTTTATTATATCTTCCCTTCTGGGCCCACCAGACACATCTTCCCTGCTGCAAATGAAATTCCACTCCCCACCAATAAGCAATATTCCCTACTGAAAACTGATTATGTCTCCAAAGAATTTTCTTAAGCTCCATTATAGCAGCTTTAGGTGGAATATAAATACATGCCAGTGTAATCCTCTTCCCTTGTCAGTAACCCCTTAGCACTACATATCTACAATTACTATATTTTTTATCTTGCGCTTTCGTTTATAAAATACAAACGTCCTCAGAATAAAAGCTTAAAAACTTGAACCATAGTGGCCAACTCATTTATATATGCACTAAAAACCATGTGATAAAACTTGCCTCAGTTTGGAACCAGCATTTAAAGATATATTACATTACATCTGCAGTTTGTATCACTTGCATTTTCATATACATTACATACTTTTCAAATGCTAAGCTACACGAGCACATACTTGCATATAACATTGCTAAAATAACTAAAATACCTCTACTAGATAAATTCTTATATATATGTAAATAAATGCATATATAGATCTAGCTATCATGTTACCAATAACAAATCCCCCATGGACATAGTTATACCTAGATAGCAAACTTGGCTTTCAGTCTCAAAATAGGACTGATAGAAACCACACCATTTAGTCCTAGATAACTTGCTGCGTTGGTTCACAGTTGCATTTGAGTTCCTTAAATTCCAAAAAATCATCTATAGGACCACCTCTTTCACTTATATCAACATAATCTATAATAATATATTTAAAATGATGGTCTGCAAGCTGGATTATATGTTCAGCTAAGGCATTCTTGGAGTCCTTTTTACTATCATATTGATGATGATATATTCTGGTTTTAAAGCTATTTTTTGTCTTACCTATGTAAAAACATGGGCATTTCTGACAAATACCTAAGTAAATAACCAGTTTGCTGTTATAATTATATCTCTTTTTCAGCCTTATTGTACCAAAATGGGTTCAATGGATTTCATTCTGCTCTATGTATTTACATTGTAGGCAATGTCCACATTTACTCATTTTTCCACACAATTCGTCATACTTGGGTTTTCCTAACATAATTTTAATACTTACGCCATTTTTATAAGATATACGTGGGCCCACCCCCACCAATTTCTTATAATCTGGGTCGGTGTCAAAAACACACAAGTTTTTTGCAATAATTTCTGTAATATTACCATACTGCTTGTTAAATGTTAAAATCATTGCATTTGTATGATCCACTTTAGCAGTATTAGATATAGTATTCATACTGTGTCGCACGGTGGTGCAGCGGTTAGCGTTGCCGCCTCACAGCAAGAGGTTCTCCGGTTCGATTCTCAGCTGGGGTGTCTTCTATGTGGAGTCTGCATGTCCTCCCTGTGGTCGCGTGGGTTTCCTCCAGGTGCTCCATGCAGTAGGTGGACTGGACACACTAAATTGGCCCTAGGTGTGAGTGTGCACGTGTGTATGCCTTCTGTGGAAGGTTAGGCGCCGGGCTGGCAACTCGACACTGTAAAACTCCAGTGCCAATCATGAGCGGACAGATGATCTGCTGTGGCGACCCCTAACCGGGAAAAGTCGAAAGAAGAAAAATTCATGCTAATGTGTCTGAGCCCAGCAATGGTAGGAAGTGTCCACTAGCTCTTTTCTGAGTTACCTCATTACCTATATTGTCTATAAACAGTGTGGGGTAGCCTCTACTAATCAGCATGTTTTTACGAATATTGATCTGAAAAACATATTCATCATTATCTGATACCATTCTAGCAACAAGACTAACATAGTGTCCCTTGACCAGGGAGTTTTTTTGGTACAGGGGATCCCCACTCGTAAAGTGTAACAGTGTGTTAGAGTACGATGGTTTTCTTAAATAGAGTTAAATATCCTAGTTCTACCTTTCAAAATACTCAGTACTTGTATGGATAGTAAACTCCAAAAATATTGTGGTACCACACATGTAGTCAAAAAAACTCATTTAGTTTTTCAGTACTACCTTTCCAAAAAATAATAATATTGTCCAAGTATCTGCCATAAAGTGTCCAATATTGGGAATATGGTGAATTGAAGACAAATTCCATTTCCCAATATGCCACGACTATATTTGCAAAAATGTGGGCACATACTACCCCCATGACAACAACTCTATATCGTTTAAATATCTGATGTTCAAATGTAATGAAATTGTTCTCTAGGTCCACGGTGAGAATCCGATCATGGTTCAGGGTTGTGTTATGGCATTAAAAAGGTGTAAAACCACTCAATACCTGTGTGGTGTGGGATAACAGAGTATAAATCCTTAATGTTTATGGTGATAAAAATAAGGGTGTCACTATATAGTTCATTAGAGACTTTGCATAGGAAATCTCATGTGTCCTTGATGCAATAACTGTAGTTCTTTAGTCTATCTTTTAATTCTAGAGCAATAAATTTAGTTACCGTAAACATTTTTGATGTCTTACCATCCACTATAAGTCTAAAAGGTGGGTCCATAAGACCCTTATGAATTTTTGGGATCCCAATTATTGTTGGTAGCTTTGGATATTTAACCTGCAAAAAGTTGAATTCAATGATGTTAATTTGGTTATTCAACAATAACTCTTCAAGCAACACATCAATTTTTTGACATGCAATGTTTAGTTCATTCACACTTCCTTCACTATATGTCTGTGAATATAAATAGAAAACATCTTATTTTTATAATCATTGTTGTTAAAAATAACCAGGCCTCCACCCTTATTGGGTTTCATTACCTGTAATTGCTTGTTGTCAGAAATACCTTCAAGTGTCACATATTCTGAACAAGTTAAATTGTTACCATCAGGTTTCTGTCGCTTAATATTCAAAAAAAATTTCCTGATTTCAAACTGCAAAATTTCTCACATACAAATAATAGGATGGAATGCAGGGTTAAAGGTGCTGGGTTTTAGATTTCTGTTAACAACCAATGTTCTTGTATCTGAATCTTTAAAAAAGAAAGCAAAATTTAACTTTCTAGTAAATAAGTTAATAAGAGCATCATCTAACATAGCATTATGAGCTGGTACAAAGGAAAGACCCTTTTCAAAAATGTTAGCTAGGTTATTGTCCAAAGAGACGCCACTGTAGTTATAAATCTTAAAGTCAAGGTTATTGTTATATAGGATGGTGCAAGGTGAGGGAGTGTCACAAATAAACTCTATCAGTTCGTGTAATTGTTGGGACTGTTGTTGTAAGTAATCCATGTTCTCCCCCCTCCCTCTTCCCCTCACCTGTCCATTCCCCCTCTGTCCACCATAGTTGAAATTGCTGTTGTTGTTGTAATAAACCACCTCTCTCTGTTTCCTCAGTCGTTCTGACATCCTCAGAGGGGGCTGGGATAAAGGGGGTAAGCCTGTATGGTCATCATTGTTAAATTCAATGTTGGATTCATCTTCAAGGTAGTCACAGTCATTATATGCAATAGAAGGTTGTTGTCCCAAAGGGGGCTGGGGATATACCATCCCCTGTTCATATTCCTTTTTATCTCTACTTAGTTTTTTAGTTTTCAGATCAAGAAGGGATTTGTCTACCCTTGAAAACAATGCATAATAGTAAACCTTCTTGATATCAAAAAGTAAATCATTCTGTATATTTCTATTTTTTGAATGGTAGCTAGTTGTTCATCCATTTTCCTAATGTTGCCATTAATAAGACACTGCAATAGTTCACAGCCATGTTTGTTAAATAGTTGTATAAGTTCACAATGTAAAGGTGAGTCCCTAATCAGCCCAGTGGGAAACGTCCACATACATAGGCCTTTAGTGACTAATTCTAAACTTATGCACTCATTGAGGTATTGATTTTCTAATTGTAATTTTCTGTACCTGAAAGTGTAGTCCTCCAAATGTTGTATTTGTTGGTCAATTGTTCCTGAATTATTCTCTGCAGCATTATTTTGAAAAATGAGTGCATCTCCACTATTAAACCACTGTGAAAGGGTGGAATGACCATTATATGAGGTTCCTGTCGTCATGATGATGTCGTTACGGGCTGTATGCAAATTATCCAAAGCTAATTGGCTGGAAAGTCGTGCCGGTGATCTTTGAGCTGCAGTAATGCTACCAGAAAGGGAATTAGTAGCCTGAGATTCCATTCTGACACACTCATTGAAGTTCACTTGCCCAGTGCTTCTTGAAACATTAGGTTGAGAATTCTGCTCCATAAGCTGCTCAACCAAACAAGTTAAGTGAGCCAGAGATCTACTTAGTACAATAAACAAAGTGAGCCAAGTAGGTGGGGATCTAGGTTCAAGTTCCTCAGTGCTTTCCATACTGAAACAAACTTCAAAACACCCACAAACTGTAGAAATAACACAAATGAGGGCAAAAGGTAGACTGATCCACTCCCAAGTATTTAGTTAGCGCTTTTGTTTATAAAATACAAACTTCCTCAGAATAAAAGCTTAAAAACTTGAACCATAGTGGCTAACTCATTTATATATAACACTAAAAACCATGTGATAAAACTTGCCTCAGTTTGGAACCAGCATTTAAAGATATATTACATTACATCCGCAGTTTGTATCATTTGCATTTTCATATACATTACATACTTTTCCACTGCTAAGCTACACAAATACATACTTGCATATAATATTGCTAAAAATAACTAAAATACTTCTACTAGATAAATAGATACATTCTTATATATGTAAATAAATGCATAAATAGATCTAGCTATCATGTTACCTATAACAAAGCTGACTTTAAGCACAGTGTATGCTCCCATGAACAAAGTCATACCTAGATAGCAAACCTGGCATTCAGTCTCAAAACAGGACTGATAGAAACCACACCATTTAGTCCTGGAAAATCTGCTGCGTTGGTTCGGAGTTGCCATTTGAGTTCTTTAAATTCCAAAAAATCATCTATAGGACCTCCTCTTTCACCTATATCAGTATGATCTATAATAATATATTTAAAATGATGGTCTGCAAGTTGGATTACATGTTCAGCTAAAGCATTCTTGGGAGTCTTTTTTACTGATATTGATGTTTATATATTCCTGTTTTAAAGCTATTTTTTTATCTTACCTATGTAAACCATGGGCATTTTTGACAAATGCCCATGTAAATAACCAGTTTGCTGTTACAATTATCTCTTTTTCAGCCTTATTTTATCAAAATGGTCTAAAATGGATTTCATTCTGCACTAATATGTATTTACATTGTGGGCAATGCCCACATTTACTCATTTTCTACACAATTAGCCATACTTAGGTAGTCAAAAAAGACCAATATTTCCAGGTTTTCTTGTTCTGTCATGTTTCACAAATATAATTAATGCTTTATATATCCCCACATTTATTTGTCAGTTTCTAAGTAGCTGGTTTATTCTTGTTTATCTCCATCTCCTAGACCCAATCTCTGCTTCCCTTCCAACGTACTCTCGGTTCTTCTAGTCAAGTCTTGTGCTTTCTTCTGTCACTCAAGTATTTTCCTTTGAAACATTGGAAAAGGTTTCACTGACACAGAGTGGTCTTTATTACCACAAAAACAAGAAGCAGAATCTCCTTCTATTTCCCAGCTCACTTTTTGCTGGACAAAATTTTGTATTTCCTCCTTGGCATGTTCTGCATCAAAAATGATTTTGCTCCTCAAGGAAAGAATATTCTGAAGATAGCTAGATACAGCAGTGTGAATATCATGCCTGCTTCTCAACATTACTTCACTGGTGGAATAAATTTAACCCTGTTCTGCCAGGTGTACAGGGTGTAATCATCTTCCACAAATGCTCTACTGTTTCCCACTTTCAGAACTTTGTCCTCCTGCCACAGTTTTGTCAGAATCAACTCCTTCTGCTGGTAGGACTGCATCTTTTAAAGGTCTAGGTTACTTTCTCATGGCTAGGTTTGCCTTTCACTTAACAACTGAATAACAGTCCAGTTGCTTATTTGTACTTTCATAAAATTAATACAGTCTGTTCCTTCCAGCTAAAATCACAGGTCTGCCATGTGTGCTCTGTCCTCCCCACCTGCATGACTCCCCCAGTCTCCCACGCCCTCCCCTTACTCTTGCCCTCTGACTTCATCTTCATCATTAAAGGAATGCAACTTGCCTAGCTTTCTTCCATTTCCACCTCTAATTCTAACCCCTTAGTCAATACCCATATGTCACTGCTAGGACACTTGTCTATCCACTACAATTTTCTCTTTACACCTCTACTCTTACTCTATACTTAAGCTACTTACTCCTCCTGCTTTTCTTACTTAACATGTTATTCAATTTCCCATCTCGGTCTCTTCTCCTCCTCCTATAGTTCCTATGTCTAATCTTTGCTGCTATACTCCCTACTGTGGCTAACTTGCTCACAAGTCAACTGTATGAAGAAAAAATTGCAGCCCCTACTAACAATGTTCACCTTTAAGTAATGCCTCAACTTAAAACTGTAAAAGATGTGTTCAGTCTATGTAAGTATGTTAAATCTTAAGCATCAATGTTATGTTACTAGTCAATGTTAAGTTTGGTACTATGTAAATTTGAATGCTTCTGCATACACCTTATATTTTGCTTAAAATCAACTGTGGAGCTTTTCTCCCCGGGCTTCCGCTGAAAATGGACATGTATTCAGTCGGACTTTCCTGGTCAACAAATGTAAAATAAATAAATATTTTTCTGAAACACCTCTTCTTGAGCAGTCTCATATTCAGCTAGCATTTTCATCATTTTGACCTCTGATTTTTGCAGTTTTACCACCTCATCTGAATATCTGTTTAAAGCTTCTTCCATTTTATCCAGCCTTTTATCTGAGTTGATATACTCCATCAGTGTTTCATTTATTTTAATCAGCTCTGAGTACATTTGACTTATTTTCTCCTCTAGGTTACTGAAGTCATGTCTTGCACCAAAGCTGGAGCTTACACTGCTTTTTGCTGAACAGCTGCAGAAGTCTTCCCAGTCCGTGTTTTTTCATCAACTTTTGTGGCTGATTTTCTTTCAGGTTCTCCAAATCTCTTTTTTTGCTGGTATCCAGGCAGAACAATTTACAAGCCAGTTACAGAAATTTACAAAAACAAAACAAAAAGAGTTCACTGGCTGTCACTTCTGAGTTTCTGTTCTCACAACGGGAGAGCTGAAATAAAGGTGTTACTCAATGCCCAGCCATATTGTAAGTCCTAAACCAAAGGCCTTAATCCAGACAATCACCTGTGCAAAAGTAATAGAAACCATTAACTCTACATATACTATTATCTGTGCACTTTTACACCCCATCCCCCTCCTCGACAACTCCAAGATTACAGCATAACAACTTAAATATGCTTTTGTTCAGCCTTTCCTTTCTTTTTACGTTGCAATGCAATGAAGTAAGGTTGTCATTAAAATAGTGTTGAGCCTGTATCTGAGGAACACAAGGCCCTAGGACAGAATCAAAAGGGGCTTTATGAAGTTCAGGATGAAACCCCAGACAGCGTGAAAGATCTATAGTAAAGTTTAGATCTGCCAGCAGTTTGCCCCATAACATCATCCAGGCAGGGGAAAACTTAAATGCCCCTGAAGCCTGCAGAAAGTAATAACAGGAGCAAAGCACTTTATGAATAACTTTATGACAGTGGAAAGACAAAAGGGAAATTGTAAGGCACAGAATCTGAAAATTTCCTGTTGGATGCATGGAAATATATGAGTAATCAAGTTTTATGTCCAGTTTAACCAAAAAGTCTGATGGAAGATCACTGGGTGAAGGGACTGCAGGGACAACATTTTGAAACGAGGTACTTCTAAAAAGGTGTTGAGACTTGACATATCCACTCTCCATACTTCCAGGGAACTGGAAACAGTCTTGAGTAAAATCCTTTTCCCTGAAGGTGGAGGGGATCTAACTCCATAATCCCTGAGAAAAGATGTCTTGAAAAATAGAAAAAAATCAAGGAAACTTGGTTTGAATGGGCTGAGGAATGCCTGAGAGTACTAGAGGAGAGATATGAAATATCCTGTAACCCTTCTGAATGACAAAAACAATTAATTTGTCTGATGTTATGGATTACTAAACTAGAAGAGAAAGGGATACTTTCTTTGAAAATGATAGAGAGGATTGGCTGAGGTGGAGGCAGAAAAATAAACTTAAGTGGTTGGCTTATCAGGAAAGGAAGATTCTGATCCCTTGAAATCCTGCTTAGATTTATCTTGGAATCTTTTTGGTAAACTATTCTTGTTTCTGGGCTGGTTTCTATTTTTCATGAAAAAATCCTGCATAATTCTGTCTCCTGTACATTTTTGAAAAGTTCAGATGCAGCAGTAATGAAAAGATGCTCCCTGTAGAGGGGAATCTAAAAGTTTTGGCTTAACATCCTCTGGTAAGAATTGTAATTTAAGCCAAGAAAAAAAAAAGAACAGAACCTGTAGCAGCTGTGCTTGAAGAGGAATTAGTTGCATCATAACTGTATTTAATAGAATGGCTGTTTAGCTGAGTAACAAAATTCAAAATAGAAGAGTTCAAAATGGCCGCTGTTCTGTGTGCACTGCTATCACCTAGCTCTCTGATATACCCTGGATTAAAATAAACCCAAAAGGCAACACAGAATTAATAATACAGAAATAACTGTAGATATTTACTGTTAATACCATCCAGCAAACAAAAGAGGAAGAAAAAGTGACATATTCAGCTCAGAAACAGCAGGATTAACTAAGATTTCTGAATAACAGCTTAAGCCATGTGCTACCTAGGCCCTGCATCTGACTACAAGATTAGTAAAACACTATACAGCAAGATGTCAAAACAGGAAAATAATATGGAAACAAAAACAACTAAGACCAAGTTCTCAGTACTAGCCTCACCTGAGAAAGACACAACTTCAAAAAGACAAAAGACAACTAAACAAACTGACAACTCTAAAACTACAAATAAATCCAAGACAGACCAGCCAGCTAATCTGGAAGACATAAAACTGCCTTATTACCTATCCAGCAAGCAATAAAGGACTTACCATTACAATTTCAAATCTTTGGAGACTCATTCAGCCAAATAATATCCAGAATTGAAAAATCTGAGTCCAAAATAATAGAAAATGAAATAAAAATAGACTCTATTTCTCACAGAACTGATGCCCATGACAAAGAAATACGAAACTTACAAGCAAAAATAACAGACCTAGAAGCAAGATCTCGAAAGAACAATATCATCATCAGAGGAATACCTGAAAATGTACCTCATAACAATCTAAAACCAACAATCAAGCAAATAATAAATTCCCTGCTAGAGCAACCTGAAGAAATACAGCAAACAACAATAGAGAGAGCCCACAGAGCTCTGAGGGAAATGCAAACACCACTGAAACCAAGACCTGTCTATATTAAAATATTAAACTATCAAGATGTAAATAAAATCATACTGGCAGCAAAGAAAAAAGGCACACTTACCTGGAATAATAATAAAATCTCCTTTGCTCAAGACCTCCCAATACAAATAAGACAAGCAAGACAACTACTATCCCCATACTGCAGGTTCCTAATAGAAAAAATATCAAATTCTAGATGAAATATCCAAATCAGTTAATCTTCTACATCAAAGAGGTTAAATACATGGTCGTTAACACCAAAGAGGCAAAAGAGACATTTCTGGCTGTTTTCAAGCAAATTTCACCTTCAGAAATTAAATAAATCCACAAAAAACGATAAACGACCCCATTCACGAGCACTCTAGCTGGGATCCAACTCTGAAAGCTTCCCCCTTGCTGTCTAGGCTCTTAAATCCACAATGTGAGCCATGAGGAGCACAGGTAAAGGAAGTACAGCCTGGGTAGGAACCAAAAAGCAACTGCTGTTTCTATGCGCGAATATAGGAAGGAACCACCTCCTAGGACACTGGTCTGCAAAATCGGTCCCCCTACGATTTTGAGGGCTCCATTAAAAAGAAGAGTCAGAAAAAATGGATCTTGGCAAGCTCCAAAAGATTTTACTGCCTTAAAAACGAAAATTGATCTGCACCAGCTAAAAGAAGAAAGCTGTACCATATATGTCAACCAACCTGCAAGCAAAACCTTGAAGAAATAAGGTACTGTTGAACTGAACCATTCACTAAAACAGTGCACCCAGTACTGTGAAGGTGAATGAAAATCCAGCCTTAAATAATAGGTAAGAAATAAACCATCAGAAACAGGCTAGCTCATAGATTAATATTAGGGAGAAAAAAGTTAAATGTTTTATGTAAATACTAAAAATGTGTTAAAAGATCCTGGAGAGAAGTAATCTCAGGAAAATAGTAAAATAACCTAACAATCTTGGGATAATGTAAATATAGCCTTAACATGCTAACTATAGCAGAAGGACTGTTTGGCTAAGCTGTTTTTTTTTTTTTTTTTCTCTATGCCTATACTTGCTACCACTGATAAATAGGTGCCAAGTATATATTTTATAACCCACACAGATTGATGTAGAAAAACATTACAGGCACCAAAGAAGGCCGAAATCTGAATAAATAAAGGGGAGAAAAAAGAAGTCAAATGAAAGAAAAATGTAAAAATAACAAGATTGATTGTTTAACAATATTATTATGGTACATATATTGCTATAATTTACTGAGAAATGTATATTAATATGCTGTTTTAAAAAATACTATTGAAAAGAATTAGTCACAAGACAAAAACAATACATGCTGTAACTTAAATGCAATACCATAATAGTATAAACAGTATGTTGGAAGAGGCTAGGGACATTAAGCAGCAGTGTTTGTTGTGGGAACTAGTTTGTTCAGCTTTGTCCACATTGTACATAGTAACTCAGGGGGGATACCATGGGTTAAATCTATATCTAAAGAGAAAACACATTCCAAGATTAGACATAAAGGTAAACCATACAAAGAACCTTCATCCACCCACCCACCCCCGACTATTCCTGGTCCAGGGATATAATGGTTAGGCACAGAGCAGGAACAGGGATAAATAGATGCTTTCCTAAACCATCACACAGTAACACATGCAAAGATAACAAAACAAAATGAATATACAAGACATATCTAAGGAATACACCTAATCAATAAATGTGGGAAACAGTATCATGGAATGTTAAAGGGCTCCAAAACAAGAAGAAAAGAAAATTAGAAGTTATGTACTCACCATAACGTTCCATCTGAGTAGGTAGTTCGTCTGCAACCTGTGGGTTACGGATCCGATATCGGATCCAAGCCGGCAACTTGTTTCAAGCTAATGGATCCGAGCTCCTAGCTCCTCCCTTCACCCATAATCCCCTGCTAACCCTCCATGACCTCAGATCGAGTTTGCCCCTCAATATATATCCAACAAAGGATATCTAACAATTAGTAGATCCGAAGAAGGTCAGGGGGAAGGAGGGGGGGATGGTTGCAGACAAATGAACTACCTACTCAGATGGAACGTTATGGTGAGTACATAACTTCTAAATCTGAAGTAGGATGTTCATTTGTCAGCAACCTGTGGGACAGAGTCCCCAGCTACCTGCACCTTGGGTGGCCATCATGGAAGGATATTACGAAGCACCACAGAGCCAAAGGATGCTCTACCTCTAGAAAGCAGGTCTAGCTTGTAGTGGTTAATAAAGGTATGAGATGAAGCCCAAGTGGCTGCAGAACAAATATCATCCAATGGGACTCTAGACTTGAAGGCTGCAGAAGTAGAAATGGAGCGGGTGGAATGAGCACGAACTCCTTCTGGTGCGGGTCTACCCGAGGCTTGATACGCCAGTAGGATACATTGGGAAATCCAGCGAGATAAAGATACTTTAGAGATAGCTTTCCCCAAGTTAAATTTGGCAAAGGAAATGAACAGCTGGTCGGATTGTCTATGGCCAGCTGTCCTATGAGTATAAAAATGAAGCTGCATATGAACATCTAATGAGTGCAGCTTGTACTCTTCCCTTATTCTGATATTTAGGGAAGAAAACCGGTAAATTTATGGATTGATTTATGTTGGTTTCTGATGCTATCTTGGGAAGAAAGGAGGGATTGATCCTGAGGTACACTCTATCTGGGTGAAAGATCAGGTAAGGAGGCTTCACAGAGAGGACCTGAAGCTCCGACACTCTTTTCGCTGAAGTGATGGCTACAAGGAATGCTGTTTTCCATGACAAGAATTTGAGATCTACTGAAGCAGCGGGTTCAAAGGGTGGAGCAGTCAAGGCTTGAAGAACTAATGTAAGATCCCAGGGGGGTACGGCTTCTTTTACAGGGGGTCTAAGTAAAAAGGTGCCCTTGAGAAAGGTTTTACACAATTTGGCCATCAAGGGCCCTGTATCATGTCCCACATGGTAATGAGATATGGCTGCCAATTGCACTTTGACAGTTGAACAACTAGCGCCTTCCTGAAAGAGTTCAGTTAGGAAGTCTAATATGGATGGAAGAGGAGCCGTAAAGGGATCTAGATCGTGATGCTCCGCCCAGATAGAAAAACGTTTCCATTTACTGTGGTACACTTTCCTGGTGGAGGGCTTATGCACTGCCACAAGGATGGCTTTGACTGGTGAAGAGATACCGGGAGTCCTAACTAGGAGTGGAACTGGAGCAACCAAGCTGTCAGTTTCAGATTGTCCAGGTTTGGAGTTGGTAAGTCCAATGGATGGGAGATGAGATCCGGAATGGGATCTAGAATCCAAGGGTGATTCACAAGGTGAGACCACAGGTAAGGGAACCAAATTTGCCGAGGCCAGAATGGGGCAATGAGAATCATCTTGCTCCCCAACCACGACGCTTTCTGTAAGATTTGTATCATCAGTGGTAGAGGAGGATAGGCATAGAGTAGACCGGGTGGCCAAGCATGCACCAGAGCGTCTCTTGGAGTTTCCCCTGGAGGGGGGATTAGAGCGAAGAAATTGTCGCATTTGGTGTTTGATGGAGATGCAAAAAGATCGCAGCAGGGTCACCCCCATATTGCGAATATCTGCTTCGCTACTAGAGGATTGAGAGACCACTCGTACGGGGTAAGAAGGGTGCGGCTGAGCTTGTCCGCTAGGATGTTGGTCCTCCCCGGAATGTGCGTTGCAATCAGAAAGCAGTTGGTGGAGATCGCCCATTCCCACACTCTCATGGCTTTGCGGCATAGAGGGTAAGATCTGGTTCCCCCCTGTTTGTTGATATACCAGACCACCGATATGTTGTCTGACTGAATTGCAATCGTTCCTGTGGGGAGGACGCCCTGAAGTGCTTGCAACGCCAACAGCACTGCTCTCATCTCCAGAACGTTGATATGCAGGGAGGTCTCTGTATCGTTCCACGTGCCTTGGACTGTCCTGCCTGAATAATGCCCCCCCCTCACCCGAGGCAGGAAGCGTCCGTGGTCACCATGGCGAGAGGGGGAGAGGTGCAGAAGGGACGGCCCATATGGAAGTTCGATGCTTGGAGCCACCATAGTAGCGCCCTCCTCCAAGCCTTGCTGATAGCAATGGGATGGTGGAGAGGAAGGGATAGAAAGGACCATTGCAGTACTCGCATGTTCAAATGGGTGCATGGAAGGAGCGTAATCGCTGCCGCCATGGAGCCTAGTGCCCTCAGGACCAATTCCGCTGGTGAAGCCTCTGAATGAAGGATAGCCCGCACATGAAGTTGTAGGTTCCGGATTCTCTCGGAAGTTAGGAAGGCTCGCAAATCTCTTGTGTCTATTCTGGCACCTATGAATTCTATGACCTGCGTCGGAGCCAGTAGAGATTTGCCGACGTTGATAGTAATGCCTAGTTGTGGGGCTAGATGGAGAAAGAAGTCTCTTGCTGAGCAAAGTAGATGCCTTGTTGGTGTGGTCAGGAGCCAATCATCCAGGTATGGAAAGACCTGTATTCCCTGGAGTCTCAGGTGGGCCGCAATCACTGCTAATACCTTGGTGAACACCCTGGGGGCTGTGGTGAGGCCAAAGGAAGGACCCTGAACTGGTAGTGACTGGCCCCCAGCTGGAAGCGAAGGAACTTCCTGGATCGTTTGTCCATTAAAATGTGGTAGTACGCATCCTTGAGGTCCATAGAGCACATCCAATCGTTTTCCTTCAAAAGGGGGAGGATAGATTGAAGAGTGACCATTCGGAATGTTTCTTTGGTTACTGACAGGTTCAAGCGGGAAAGGTCTAGGATGGGTCTCAAGTCCCCCGTCTTTTTTGGCACCAAAAAGAACCTGGAGTAGAACCCTAATCCGAGCTGGTCTTGGGGGATGGGCTGGATGGCTCTTTTTCTTAGCAGCTGCTAGATTTCTGCGGCTACGGCCTCCCTCTGATCGGGTGGTACATCGGGGAGGTTCTTGGACTTGGGGACATGGAGTATTGGTATTTTGTACCCTCTGGATATGATGCGAAGCACCCAGCGGTGTGTTGTGATGGACTCCCATGCCGCTAGGTGTTCCGAAAAACGCCCCCGACTGCCTCCAGAATGGAGCAGTCGGGCAACCCCTCAGGGCTGCTGCGCGGGTCGCTCAGAGAAAGGTTCTCTGGACCCAAAGTTTCTTGGAACCCCTCTGACCCTGGGGCGACGTCCTCCCTGTCCACCTCTGCCACGGTAGGACTGATTGTCCAGAGCTGGTTGGGGATGCTGTGATTTCCGGAACCACATCTTCTTCTGACCCTTTTGGTTCCTTGAAAAGGACCGCTGGGGAGCAGAGAAGCGGACTCCGACGGCGAATAACGTCTTCCCGTCCTTCTCGCTCTGGACAAGTGTCTCGCGAACTGTTTTGCCAAATAGGGCAGAACCATCAAAAGGGGCGTTCGCGAAGGACACTTTAAAGGGCTCCGTAAAATCACAATGACGGAGCCAGGCCTGACGTCGCATAACTAGGCCTGCTCCGCTAGCCCTAGCGGCTCCCTCTGTGGCGTGGGACAACAGCTGCATAGAGGTGTTTGAAATCGATCTCAGAGTGGCCATTCGGGTGGAGTACAATTGTTTGTCATCCTCCGACATGGACTCAGGGGGGGATGCAGCGTATTCTTTGATAAGATCCCGCTGCATCCTAATGACATGTGCCATATAGTTCAGAGACCTTACCGAGAAGGTCGCTGAACTAAAGACTCGCTTCCCTAAGCGGTCCATCAAATGGGACTCTTTGCTCGGTGGATGGACTGAGGGACTCTCCTGAGCCAATTCCCTCTTTGTGGCTGCCGCCGTCAACATGGCATCGACGGGGGGCCCCTTACTCCAATGTGATCGGTCTGAGGGGGGGGCTAATAATCCTATCTGGGCGCTTCGGTATTGGCTCCACGGTGTCCGGATCCTTCCACACCCTGGTGGTAATGAGGTCCACCAGGGGGTCGGCTGGAGGGGACACCCAAGAGGTAGACGGGCCTGCCTCGAATGCCTCCAGAAACACGGACTCGTCAGAGGAAGACTTGGGGGCAGACCACCCACCTCTGATTCTCAGCATCTCCATGATGTCTCCAAAGGAGACATCCTCAGAAGCGATCTTGGGGAGCCTTCCCCTTCCTCCAAGTCCTTGTCCTTGGTTAAGGACTCAGGGGAGTCCACGTGCCTCCTTTTGCACTTATGCTTGCGGGGAGCTTCCTCGGGGGGACTGTCCGAGGAGGCCTCGCCAGCAACATCTTATTCCAATGGAACCATCTGTGACATCGAAGCAGGCTGTCCCTTTGGCCGGGTGATGGAAGCCTGGCCCAGCAGAGAGGGAGTGCAGGGAGGAGCCGATGCAAGGACCAGGGGTCCGGATGCTCTCAACAGAGCCCTCTCCACAACATCGAAGGCCGAGGGAGAGCCACTCTCCAATGGATCCGAAAGACGGCTCCCACTCAGATCCGATGAAGGGATCAGAGCCAGCGCCGAGACCGTCGGATGCGAGAGACCAGCGTGCTCCGACCTGGACGGAGCCGAAGGCACACTGAATCCCCCAGATCCGAAGCTCGGACCACGGCTCCGAGAGGTCGGATCCGACAGGCTCGAGTGCAGGGTCGGATCCGAAGTACCAAGTACTGTCGGTGCCGACCCACCCCCGGCTCCAACGCTGCTCGGCTCCGAACGCTCCGAACCCAGGTAGCAGGTTGGAGAAGGAGCAATTGGGTGGAAAAATGGTGTCAAGCTCCCCCCCTGGGGGGGGGGAGGCAAGAGCACTCCCATCTGCAGCTGGGCCTGGATGAATCTTCGCATCATCCGGTCCAAGTCTGCATCGGATAAACTGAAAGTAGATCTCGAGGAGGCCACCGCGGCAGGTCTGGAATGCCACCTCGATAACCTCGACGGAGATCAGGTCTCCTCCTCCTCGGGCCCCGGGGAGAAACAAGGGGATCGGACCCGAGGAGGAGGAGATCTAGAAGCAGTGGAGGGAGAAGCCCGCTTAGCTGGCAGGGCCGAAACGGAGGTCTCGGCCCGCCACTTGTGGTGCTTCTCCCTCCGTTTCTTCCTCCTGGCCTCCCTGTCCTCCGACACTTTAGCGGGAGTTTGAGTCCCGGACGGAGGCAGGGGGGCAGGAGTGGCAGCGACCACAGGCTGTGGTGGAGCCACGGGAGCAGCCGAGGTAGCGGAGGCCGAAGCTGAATCCGGGGGTAAAAGTCCCGCCAGGACCAGCTTCGACCTCCGCTCTTTCAGTGCCCTGGGGTTGAACACTGCACAGATGGTACAGCCCGAGGTGAGGTGTTCAACCCCAAGGCACCGAACGCACCGAGTGTGGCCATCAGCCGGGGAGAGCTTATGGCCACACTCGGTACATTTGGAAAATATGGCTTTTGGGGCCTCAGCCATTCTTTTTTTTTTTTTTTTTTTTAAAGAAAAAGAAAAACAACTACACACACACACAGGCCCCAAAAGAAAAGCAACACACACTCACACACTAACGACCAGCGAAGGGAGGGTAACTAATTAAAATAAAAAAATAAGGAACCTAACACTTACACACTTTAAAAAGATTAATTTTAACTAAAAAAGAATTTTCTGACAAGAAGTACTTTGAAAAAGTAAACTTTTTTCACTTATCTGACGAGCTCAAAAAGGATCCAGCCAACCACAAGCGCGGCAAACTAGATCTGGGGTCATGGAGGGTTAGCAGGGGATTATGGGTGAAGGGAAGAGCTAGGAGCTCGGATCCATTAGCTTGAAACAAGTTGCCGGCTCGGATCCGTAACCCACAGGTTGCTGACAAATGAACATCCTACTTCAGATCTATTCTTACACCTTACATTGAAAACCACAGCCAACCTCATACTAATACAAGAAACACACCTGACTGCAGATCAATGGGCAGAAATCAGCAGAAAGAAATGGATAAGTCAAATCATAGCTTCAGAGGGGAAAACAAACAGTGCTGGGGTGGCAATAATAATTAAAAACCAATTTAAGGAAAAAATACTTAAAACCAAAGCTGACAAGGAGGAAGATGGTGTTACGTAACATTTACTAGTCCTACAATACCAAAACCTATAATGGTAGTTAATGTTTATGCACCCTGTAATAACAAACAACACTTTTTTATGTCATTATACCCAACCTTAAACCAATTTAAAGGTCACTCCTAGTAATTGGAGGTGACTGGAACACATATCAAAACCCAGAAAAGGATAAATATAATCTGACCAAATCACATAATTAATAAGCCACATTAGCCAACTCAAAACGTGAAGAAAACAGCAAACTAAATAAACCAATAAAGGGAGAAGCAAGCCAGGATCCACAAAATAGTATTTTATTGAGCACTTTCGTTTTTTGGAATAAAAAACTTCATCAGAATAGGACAAATACAAATGAACAGTGACTGACCCAACTTATATAACAATCCTAATTTCAAAAGTGTTGATTGACAATCAACTTAAAGGTATAGTCTCTAACACACATACATGCCTTAAAAAATACACAAAAAATCTGTAAAAAAATCCATCTATTATAAATGCCATAAGTGTTACATAAGTGTTACATAGATAAACTCACAGAAATTGTTCAAAAACATTTCAATAATATATATATTATATATATATATATATATATATATATATATATATATATATATATATATATTGTGAACTACATATTGTTCACATATATCCTTCTGCCCTTCATCTAAGTATAGGGCTAATAGAGATGTTACTATTAAGACCTGGATATTCGGTAGCATTAGTCCTCATCTGCCACCTTAATTCATGTAGCTCTAAAAAGTCATTAACTGGACCCCCCCGTCCCCCATTAATACCTGCTCTAAAACTGTGAATTTAAAATGATGGCCCTCGTTGTTTATGTGTACCGCCAAAGTATTTTTTGTGTCCTTCTTCCTTATGTCATAGCAGTGCTGATATACCCTACTTCTAAGGGCATTAATAGTCTTGCCAATATAAAAACATGGACATGACTGGCAAAGAGCAAGGTAAACTACGGATTTACTACTACAACAAAATTTCTGCTTATGAAAATATTTACCATAATTGGGAATATCGATCTCCGTACCCTCCATAATGTGTTTGCATTGAAGACAAAATCCACATTTTAACATACCCCCTACCTTCGTATCAATGTTCATATCTCTCTAACATATTTTTGGAGGTAATATCCTTCTGATAGACAATTTTTGGGGCCTTCCCCACTATTTGAAGATAGTCTTGACTAGTGTAAAATAAGCTCCAATTATGCTGAATAATCTGGGTAATATCAGTGAATTGCCTATTAAACTTAAACATAGCTGACCTTTTAAAATCAATTACTACCTTGGATGTACCCTCATTTTGAGAAATACCTTTACCAAGTAAAGGAAAATAATATCCCCTCTATTCCTTTTATCTATTACTTCTTGTAGAATTGGTTTCAAAAATGATTCAGGATAACCTCTTTGCAAAAGCATGCTCTTCAATACTTCAATTTGCTGTAAAAAATCCTCCCATTCAGATGCCATACGGGCTAAGCAAACAGCTTGGCCCTTTACCAAAGATTTCTTCTGGTATAATGGGTGGAAACTATTAAAATGCAGAAGGGCATTAGAATAAGTAGTTTTCTAAAAATTGTAGTAATAAAATCTTTTTTATACAAATAAATAGTATGTTGGAAGAGGCTAGGGACATTAAGTAGCAATGTTTGTTGAGGGAACTAGTTTGTTCAGCTTTGTCCGCACTGTATATAGTAACACAGGGGGGGGATACTACAGGTTAAATCTATATCTAAAGAGAAAACACATTCCAAGATTAGACGTAAAGGTAAACCATACAATGAACCTACATCCTCCCCCCCCCCCCCAATTATTCCTGGTCCAGGGATACAGTGGTTAGGCACAGAGTAGGGAAAGGGATAAATAGATGCTTTCCTAAACCATCACACAGTAACACATACAAAGATAACAAAACTAATATACAAGACATATCTAAGGAATACACCTAATCAATAAATGTGGGAAATAGAATCATGGAATATTAAAGGGCTCCAAAACAAGAAAAAAAGAAAACTATTCTTACACCTTACATTGAAAACCATAGCCAACCTCATACTAATACAAGAAACACACTTGACTGCAGATCAATGGGCAGAAATTAGCAGAAAGAAATGGTTAAGTCAAATCATAGCTTCAGAGGGGAAAACAAACAGTGCTGGGGCGGCCATAATAATTAAAAACCAATTTAAGGAAAAATACTTAAAACCAAAGCTGACAAGGAGGAAGATGGTGTTATGTAACATTTACTAGTCCTACAATACCAAAACCTGTAACAGTAGTTAATGTTTACGCACCCTGTAATAACAAAAACACTTTTTTATGTCACTATACCCAACCTTAAACTAATTTAAAGATCACTCCTAGTAACTGGAGGTGACTGGAACACATATCAAAACCCAGAAAAGGATAAATCTAATCTGACCAAATCACATAATTAATAAGCCACATTAGCCAACTCAAAAGGTGAAGAAAACAGCAAACTAAATAAACCAATAAAGGTAGAAGCAAGCCAGGATCCACAAAATAGTATTTTATTGAGCGCTTTCGTTTTTTGGAATAAAAAACTTCATCAGAATAGGACAAATACAAATGAACAGTGACTGTCCCAACTTATATAACAATCCTAATTTCAAAAGTGTTGATTGACAATCAACTTAAAGGTATAGTCTCGAACACACATACATGCCTTAAAAAATACACAAAAAATCTGTAAAAAAAATCCATCTATTATAAATGCCATAAGTGTTACATAAGTGTTACATAGATAAACTCACAGAAATTGTTCAAAAACATTTCAATAATATATATATATATATATATATATATATATATATATATATATATATATATTGTGAACTACATATTGTTCACATATATCCTTCTGCCCTTCATCTAAGTATAGGGCTAATAGAGATGTTACTATTAAGACCTGGATATTCGGTAGCATTAGTCCTCATCTGCCACCTTAATTCATGTAGCTCTAAAAAGTCATTAACTGGACCCCCCCGTCCCCCATTAATACCTGCTCTAAAACTGTGAATTTAAAAT
Organism: Protopterus annectens; assembly: GCF_019279795.1. Taxonomy (NCBI): domain Eukaryota; kingdom Metazoa; phylum Chordata; order Ceratodontiformes; family Protopteridae; genus Protopterus; species Protopterus annectens. The sequence continues at coordinate 228,679,804 of NC_056746.1, forward strand.
GATGGCCCTCATTGTTGTTAATGTGTACCGCCAAAGTATTTTTTGTGTCCTTCTTCCTTATGTCATAGCAGTGCTGATATACCCTACTTCTAAGGGCATTAATAGTCTTGCCAATATAAAAACATGGACATGACTGGCAAAGAGCAAGGTAAACTACGGATTTACTACTACAACAAAATTTCTGCTTATGAAAATATTTACCATAATTGGGAATATCGATCTCCGTACCCTCCATAATGTGTTTACATTGAAGACAAAATCCACATTTTAACATACCCCCTACCTTCGTATCAATGTTCATATCTCTCTAACATATTTTTGGAGGTAATATCCTTCTGATAGACAATTTTTGGGGCCTTCCCCACTATTTGAAGATAGTCTTGACTAGTGTAAAATAAGCTCCAATTATGCTGAATAATCTGGGTAATATCAGTGAATTGCCTATTAAACTTAAACATAGCTGACCTTTTAAAATCAATTACTACCTTGGATGTACCCTCATTTTGAGAAATACCTTTACCAAGTAAAGGAAAATAATACCCCCTCTATTCCTTTTATCTATTACTTCTTGTAGAATTGGTTTCAAAAATGATTCAGGATAACCTCTTTGCAAAAGCATGCTCTTCAATACTTCAATTTGCTGCAAAAAATCCTCCCATTCAGATGCCATACGGGCTAAGCAAACAGCTTGGCCCTTTACCAAAGATTTCTTCTGGTATAATGGGTGGAAACTATTAAAATGCAGAAGGGCATTAGAATAAGTAGTTTTCTAAAAATTGTAGTAATAAAATCTTTTTTATACAAATAAATAGTATGTTGGAAGAGGCTAGAGACATTAAGTAGCAATGTTTGTTGAGGGAACTAGTTTGTTCAGCTTTGTCCGCATTGTATATAGTAACACAGGGGGGGATACTACAGGTTAAATCTATATCTAAAGAGAAAACACATTCCAAGATTAGATGTAAAGGTAAACCATACAATGAACCTACACCCCCCCCCCCCCAATTATTCCTGGTCCAGGGATACAGTGGTTAGGCACAGAGTAGGGAAAGGGATAAATAGATGCTTTCCTAAACCATCACACAGTAACACATACAAAGATAACAAAACTAATATACAAGACATATCTAAGGAATACACCTAATCAATGAATGTGGGAAATAGAATCATGGAACATTAAAGGGCTCCAAAACAAGAAAAAAAGAAAACTATTCTTACACCTTACATTGAAAACCATAGCAACCTCATACTAATACAAGAAACACACTTGACTGCAGATCAATGGGCAGAAATTAGCAGAAAGAAATGGTTAAGTCAAATCATAGCTTCAGAGGGGAAAACAAACAGTGCTGGGGCAGCCATAATAATTAAAAACCAATTTAAGGAAAAATACTTAAAACCAAAGCTGACAAGGAGGAAGATGGTGTTATGTAACATTTACTAGTCCTACAATACCAAAACCTGTAACGGTAGTTAATGTGTACGCACCCTGTAATAACAAAAACACTTTTTTATGTCACTATACCCAACCTTAAACCAATTTAAAGATCACTCCTAGTAACTGGAGGGGACTGGAATACATATCAAAACCCAGAAAAGGATAAATCTAATCTGACCAAATCACATAATAAACAAGCCACATTAGCCCTTAATGAACTCAAACAAGATTTCAAACTATATGACCCTTTTAAATATGGGTACAGTAAAGATAAAACAGGGAAATTCACATTCTATTCGCAATGCCACAAAATGTGGTCAAGGACAGACTTCTTCTTAATCTCTGACATATTCATTAACATGGATCTGACAATAACTATACATACCAGGTTCTTTTCAGATCACTCCACAATCACACTGAACATTAACTGGGACAAAAAGATATATTCAGAGAATAGGGGTCATAACTGGTCATTAAACCCTAATTACTTTCCAAAATGGATGTAATAAAAGAAAGAGAAGCAATACTAAAAATAGCTCTTACAAATATCACTAACTCCCAAGTACCAACTGGCACACAATGGGCTGCAACCAAAGCACAAATTAGAGGATTGTTTATCAAAAAAGCAGCATACTACAAAAAATAGAACTGAAAGAGGAGCATACACTGAAAGGGAAAATAGAGCATCTTGAAAAAAAACTAATAAATAACCCCAAGAACCAAACAGAAGCAGAACTTTTAAAACTGCAAAGGGATCTATATATGTTAGAAACCAGGAACCTATCTTTTTATGAAGCCAGAATGTTAGCCACTTACGAAGAAGAAGCTCAAATCCCATCTAGAGCTCTGGCCAGAATGATCTTCAAACACAAAAATGCCTCCAATATATCAGAAATAAACTACAGAGACAAAAACTACACAAAAAATGAAGACATTATTAAAACATTTGAACAAATACACTCTCAAATATATGGAGCACAAATACTACAAACCTCAAAGGAAGATAGAACTCTTTTCCTTCAAAAACTGAAATTCCTTAAACTAAATTTAGACCAACAAAAAAAAAATCCATCAGTGAAATTATTACAACAAACACTTAAAAGTGCATAAGGCTCCTGGTCCGGATGGACTCGCATCAGAATTTTACAAAGCATTTTCCCTCTTGATAGCCAAACTACTACACTATACACTGAATTACATAATAAACTATAAAATAAATGATATCCGCTTTAATGCCTCTAAAACCATCTTCATATTAAAAGAACACACAGACCCATCTCCATCTTAAATACAGATACTAAAATATTTACCTCTATACTTGCAAAAAGAATGAAAAATATGATGGAGAAAATCCTCTCCCCAGAACAATCCGGCTTTACACCACATAGACTAGTGACAATACATTAACATTAGATGCACTAATATCCTATGCAATATCAACATCTACACAATGGCAGTGGATGCCCACAAGGCATTTGATAGGGTTAACCTAGAATTCTTACTCCAAACACTACCCTACTTCAACATACCCATTAACTTCACTGAGATCATCCATACTCTGTATAGCAACCCATACACATCTCTATATATAAATAAAACTTGGTCAGATAGGATTCTAATAAAAAAATGGAACAAGACAAGGATGCTCATTATCACCCTTCCTGTTTAACCTATACCTAGAACTACTCTTTCTATACATCAAACAAAACACATACCACGATCCTCCATCAACACACAACTTCAAAATATAACTCACTGCATTTGCGGATGATCTGAACATATACAGCACTACACCACATTCAGATATAAACAAAATAATAGCTGCAACTGAACATTTCTCGACTATGTCTTACAAACTAAACCTCAATAAAACTAATATTTTCCCCCTAAAAACACCCAAACCCATCTCACTAATACCGTTGTTAAACACAATAAAAATAAAAGAAGAAACTAAATACCTGGGAATCACCATTTTCCAGAATAACAAAGATTTCTACCAACACAATGTAAATCTTAAATGGCAAAACATAATGCAAGACTAAAAGATGGGACAACCTAAAACTACCATTCTTGGCCAAAGTATCAATAATCAAAATGAACATTTTACCTAGACTAATGTATATATTCGTGACATCACAGACAATAATACATAATAAATTATTCAAACAAATTCATACCTTCCTAGCAAAATTTATATGGGAACCCAAAAAAAAAACAGAATCTCCTATCCAAAATTAACACTCCCCAAAAACAGAGGAAGACTAAATTTACCAGATTTTAAAATGTACTACTCGATCATTAACACTAACAGAATATTAAGAATAGCTATACATAACCCGTCAATGGAAAATTGGTCTCCTCTTTGGCTGACAATCTATTATAGATATATTAAAGCTCTAGGTTTCAATCCCAAAGCACTTCCATTCCTGAAGCAGAAAGAAATACAAATGTATAACATTAGAGAGACCTTAAAATATTCTATCAACTTAGCGCAAAAACTCTTTCAGTTCTTGAACCTTGGACAAGCCATGACAATACTGCAACCCCTTCATAAAAATCCAAATTTAAAAGTAAACAATAAGATGCTGGACTTAGTCCCTTTTCCCAGACTGAAAGATAAAACAATCCAAGATATTTATCCTTACCTTAACTGCTCAATACAAAAGACATGAGGACCAATTTAAACCTCCCTAAATCACACATAATAATCCTAAGACAAATCAAAGAACTGTGTTTCAGTTACCTCCAAAATGCTACTATGACCAATAGTGACATAGAAACTTGTAACAGGTTTTGGAAAACTATTATCACAAAGAAAACTAGTACTAATTCATATAAAATGATAAATGAAATTAAATACCAGAAAGACCTCCTCTTCTCCAACTACTGGAGGAAAAATTAAACCATCCATAGATAATCAGCAAATTATCCAGGCAATCAATCTAACACTGAAGATTATATCCCTCAAAAAGTTAGCATACACTCAGCTCATGAGCAATACTAATGCATAGTTTATACCTGCAATCCTACACAAATTAAATCATCAAAATCACCTTTCTGCCCACACTGTATGGACCAGACAGCTGACTTAATGCATGTATTTTGGAGCTGTAATTGTGTCTATAAACTCTGGAACTCTCTCAAGGTACAATTACAAAAAATGGGTTATCAAACATGAGCATTAACTTGGGAATTCACTCTATTACACATTCTCCCACCCAACATACCAAGAAAACAAACAAATACACTTTTAACAATCTTCCTACTAATGAAACTATATACAGCTTTTAAATGGCTAGATACGATAAAAATATCTTGGGAGGGTTTTAAACAAGGAGCTATACAACACCTTTTAGCTCATAAAATAGTAATAGATAAAAGAAACAAAAACATGAAATCCAAAGAAATTTGGGAACAGACCTTTAACATCATATTAGCATAATTCATCACATAACTTAGAAATACACTCTAATGGAACCGAAGAACACATACAAGTTCAGATATTAAATAATAACTTGGATATTACGAATGTATATACTATCTGTATAACTGTGGAATTAACAGTGAAAGCATCTATGTACATAGTGTAAATAGATATGTTGTACGACGTTATATCCTGTGGTATTGACATCAATGTATAACATATATATATATATATATATATATATATATACACACACATACACGGTCATGTTGTAAGATGGTTTTTATCTGTGACATTTATTAATGTAAAAAGAAAAAGAAAAATTATTGAAAAAAAAAAGAATTCAAAATAGAAACACCATAAATTTTATTGTCTGAGTCTGGCATTTCTGTAAGAAGCTTATTCATGCCCCTAAAACAGATATACTTGATCATGTGAATCTGATAGCTAATAGCACAAAAGGACAGAGTGGCTGATATTAATATCTTTTTGCCATACTTCTCTCTCTCACTATATAACCATCTCTCGGATCATGTTGCCCAGGCAGGTATGACCCTAGCCCTGAGTAGCATCCTGCCTTCACCCAGAATGATACCACAATGTAAGGACAAAATGATTGACTTCAACAATTGGCTAAGCTTCTGGTGTCATTCAAAGGGGATCCAGTATCTGTCTGCCTGGGACGACATGATCGACAGACCACGATGCTTTGCCAGAGATGGTCTGCACCTGTCGCTCCTGGGATTCAGGTTACTGGCTAAGGCTCTTGCCACCCCTATAGTGCCTTTTTTAGGCAAAGTTCAAAGGTCAAAACCACCACCATAACAGGTACAAGCATGCAAAATCTGAAGGTAATGCTACTCAATGCTAGAAGTCTAAACCTCAAAATGCACTCTCTCAAGGCACTCCTAAAAATGGAGACCATCGATATCTGTGCAGTAACTGAGACCTGGTTCAAGGCTCCAGAGAGCACCACTGCAATACCAGGCTACAACTCTTACCAAACTTTTCGGCTACCAAACCAGGATCAAAACACTAAAGGTGAAGGAGTGTCCATATTCACCAAAGATATTCACACCACCAGGTTAGTTGCCCAACACAATGCATCTGAAATTCTCCAGGTGCAACTAACACTAGGTAAGACTGCAATCCAAACTGTAGCTTGCTACAGATTCCCCACCATGCCCCAAGATTCTCACTACACCTTTCTAACCATACTGGAAAATATTAATATACAACCAAACACCCTAATACTGGGTGATTTCCACTACCCTGCCATTAAATGGAAAAACTACTCGTGCACCAACACCTTTGCCCAATGGTTCTTGGAATTCATAAATTCCAATGCCCTGGATCAGCTAAATCCATAGTCCCACCAGGGGCTCCAATATCCTAGACTTGGTCATTAGCAACATGGGAAATCGATGCTCCACACCTATGGTCACCCCCTCGCTGGTCAGGTCAGACCATAAGTTAATCACCCTTAACATCCACATCCCACCCCCATCCCCCAGTAAGGAAACCTCCATAAAAAACTTCTCCAAGGCCAACTTCATGCTACTCAAGTCAGAAGTTACAAACTTCATGACACCCATGCAAATGGGAACTGAAAGTTCGACTGCTGAGTCCTACACTAAGGCACTGTACGAGCACATCCACTCATGCATGAATTGTGCCATCCCAAACAGAACCAAGATGCTCTCCTCCAAAAAAAGGAAGCCAATCTGGTGGTCCCCTGCCCTAAACAAACTTTACAACAAAAGGAAAAAACTGTTGCAGAAAAGAGGAAAATCCCAGGATGCAAAAAACTCCCTTACCAGCCTCAGTAAGAAGATGAGATCCCTTATAAAATCCTCCAAAGCTAGTTACAAAAATAAAATTGCCAAAGATTCCAAAGACAACCACAAGGCATTCTATAACTACGTCAATAATCTAAATGGCAATGCTCAGATCTGCTCTGAGCTGCAACAGAATGGCATTAAATATACTGATCCCAAGGATATTGCCAGTATCCTGGCAGATCGATTCAGTGCCAACTTCACCCCCTTCTCACCCCCTAAATGGCCCATCTCAATACTGGAAGATTGCCAAATTCCAGTAATAACAGCCACACAGGTAAAAAATGCACTCTCCAAAGCTAAGAATACAGCATCCATGGGACCAGATGACATCCCGGACTGTGTACTACATGAAATGAGACAGTATGATGACCCAGAAGGTAAAACAATAAAGCATAGACCGAAGCTGCCACAGGAAACACAAGTTTAATCCACAAGTCACAAACAGTTCACATAAACGCCTCCAAATACACAGTACGTTTTCGTTTCTCCTACTTCATCAGATGTGGGCTGTTTCCAAACCTAACACCTTTTATAAAGTATATTATTTCAATTAACAAATCACCTTTGCTGAGCAATCAACTTGCAATTAAAAAAGTACTTTTGTGCTTTTAACCCGATGTTAACATTGTTATGTTTAACATGATAAAAATTTTAAGATGTGTGCCAATACATTACTAAATCACATAATCATATTATAAATAACCATTCAATGTGTTCAATTTTGATAAAATGAATGAATGAATTAAAAAAATAATAACTAAATAAAAAAAATGAAATGAAACCTTTCATTGATGACAGAAATACTTCTGCAAAAACTAATCCATTTACCACCATCTAGTGCCCAAGCAAAGATTTTGCAAGGAACAACAAAATAAACCATTCCCTTTTCCTTAAAACATAACTTACACAGTGTGTGTTCTAAAAATGCCTACTTTAATATATGTTTTGTCTACAAATAAATACATATGTTTAAAAATACATAAATATTACAATTTGATTAAAAAAACTTATTAAAAACCATGTTATTAAAATTGCATTCAAATGAAAAAGAAGTTATGTACTCACCATAACGTTCCATCTGAGAAGGTACTTCATTTGTCTGCAACCTGTGGGTATCGGATCCGACCTCGGATCCGAGCCGGCAGCTTCACTAGCTAAAAGATCCGAGCTCCTAGCTCCTCCCCTACCCATAATCCCCTGCTGCCTACTGTATTACCTCAGATAGAGTTTGTTCAGTCCAAAAAGTCACACCTTCGACAGGATCAAGTACTGCCTAACCTCATGAAAAATAACATTTTTCAGGTGACCAGGTATCATGATATGGTTAGGGGGCATGGAGGGGGGGGGGGTCGGTTGCAAACAAATGAAGTACCTACTCAGATGGAACGTTATGGTGAGTACATAACTTCTTTATCTGAAGTAGTTACTTCATTTGTTCTGCAACCTGTGGGACAGAGTCCCCAGCTACCTATAAAAATAACCCTGGGTGGCCTTACGGAAGGATATTCCGAAGCACCGCGGAGGCAAAGGAAGCCCTACTCCTCGAAATCATATCCAATTTATAATGGGCAATGAACGTATGAGAAGAGGACCAAGTAGCTGCTGAACATATGTCGTCCAGAGGAACCCTGGACCAGAAGGCTGCTGATGTAGCAATGGATCGGGTTGAATGAGCGTGGATTCCCATAGGAACTGGTTTACCTGAGGACGTATACCCGTGGATTATGCACTGAGAAATCCAATTAGCTAGGGTTACTTTAGAAATTGCCTTTCCCATAGCTGATTTGGCAAAAGACACAAACAACTGATCAGACTTACGAAAATCTTTAGTCCTGTGCAGGAAGAAACGTAGTTGACTGTGTACATCCAGTTTGTGCAATGTGTACTCCCCTTTGTTCTGAAAATTTGGAAAGAATACCGGTAAATTGATTGATTGGTTAATATTTGACTCTGAAGCCACCTTTGGTAGGAAAGACGGGTTAGTCCTGAGAGACACTCTATCCTTGTGAAAAATGAGGCAGGGGGGTTTCATGCACAGGGCTTGGAGTTCTGAAACCCTCCTGGCTGACGTAATAGCCACTAAAAAGGCTGTTTTCCAAGACAAGAATTTTAACGGAACCGAGGTGGCAGGCTCAAAAGGTGGACTTGTCAAAGCTTGTAAGACTAAAGTTAAGTCCCATGGAGGAACCACTGATTTCACTGGTGGTTTCAAAAGAAAAATGCCCCTCAAGAAGGTTTTGCATATCTTTGAAGATGCTAAAGATCCCAGTCCATCTCCCACGTGAAAATGGGAAATGGCTGCTAGTTGTACCTTAACTGTAGAAACGCTCGCTCCTTTTTGAAAGATTAGCGACAAAAAATCCAGAATCGTTGGAATAGGGACTGTAAAAGGATCCAGGCCCTTACCTTCGGCCCAGATGGAAAAATGCTTCCATTTACTATTGTCAATTTTTCTGGTAGCAAGTTTATGGGCCGCCACCATAATGGTCTTCACTGGTGATGAGACACCGGGAGTCCTAGCCATCAGAGGAACTGGATCAACCAAGCAGTCGGCTTGAGGTTTAGCAGGTTCGGGGTTTGGCATCCCGCAGGATGCGAAATCAAATCTGGAATGGGATCCAAGATCCATGGAGGAACTATACTGTGAGACCGCAGATAAGGGAACCAGATCTGATGAGGCCAGAATGGGGCTATGAGGATAACTCTGCTCCCCAACCGACGTGCTTTCTGAATGAACTTCATCATAAGCGGGAGGGGGGATAAGCATAAAGGAGACCGGGTGGCCAAGCATGCACCAAAGCGTCTCTCGGGGTCTCCCCTGAAGGGGGAAGTATTGCGAAGTACTCGCTGCACTTTGTGTTTGACGGAGAGGTGAAAAGATCGCAGCGAGGCCAACCCCATGCGCGGAAGATCTGCTTCGCAACTGAAGGATTGAGTGACCACTCGTACGGGGTGAGAATCACCCGACTCAGTTTGTCCGCCAATATGTTCGACTGACCCGGAATGTGCGTTGCTACAAGAAAGCGGTTGGTGGATATCGCCCATTCCCACACTCTCATAGCCTCTCGGCAGAGGGGATAAGACCTGGTTCCCCCCTGTTTGTTTATGTACCAGACTACCACCATGTTGTCTGTCTGGATCGCAATAGCCCCTAGAGGGAGAAGGTCGTGGAGAGCTTGCAATGCCAAAAGCACTGCCCTCATCTCTAGGACATTGATATGCAAAGCGGCCTCTATGGGAGTCCACGTGCCTTGGACGGTTCTGCCCGAACAATGCCCCCCCCCCCACCCGAGGTGAGAAGCATCCGTGGTCAATGTGGCTTGGGGCGGGGGAATTACAAAGGGTCTCCCTTCTCGCAGCTCCCGCGAGTGAAGCCACCAAAGGAGGGAGTCCCTGCAAATTCTGCTCAGTGGAATAGGGGTGTTCAGCGGGTGAAACACTACTGACCATTGAACTTGAAGAGTCCACTGTAAGATCCTCATCCGTAGGCGTGCATGAAGAGAGAGACCGATGACCTTTGCCATAGACCCCAGTGCCCTCAGGACTAACTCCGCAACAGGAGCTGGGCTTCGAAGAAGGGCAAAGATCTGATGCGATAAGCTGTTCAGCCTGTCCGGGGTTAGGAGGGCCCGAGAGATGCGTGTGTCCAATTTGGCCCCTATAAACTCCAAAACCTGCACTGGTTGAAGGAAGGACTTTTGAAGGTTCACTGATATACCCAAACACTGGGCGAGAGTTAGAGCATAATCCCTTGCAACGCAGAGTTGATGCCTGTTGGGGGCGGCAAGGAGCCAGTCGTCCAGGTATGGGAACACCTGAATGTCCTGGAGTCTCAGGTGGGCTGCAACCACTGCCATGACCTTGGTGAACACCCTGGGGGCAGAGGTGAGGCCGAACGGGAGAACCCTGAATTGATAATGACGGTCTCCCAGCCGGAAGCGGAGAAACCTCCTGGATCATCTGTCCATCAGAATGTGGTAGTACGCATCCTTGAGGTCTATGGAGCACATCCAGTCATTCTCCCGAAGAAGGGGGAGAATAGACTGAAGAGTGACCATCTGGAACTTCTCCTTGGGGGCGAACAGGTTCAGGGCGGAGAGATCTAGAATCGGTCTTAAGTCCCCTGTCTTCTTTAGCACCAAAAAAACCTGGAGTAGTAGCCCAATCCGGACTGGTCTGGGGGGACGGGCTGGATGGCTCTTTTTTCTAGCAGCTTTGACACCTCTGAAGCTGCTGCCTCCCTTTGATCGGGTGGGACATCGGGGAGGCGCCTGACTTTGGGGGGTAGGTTCATGAAGGGAATGGTGTAACCTCTGGATATGATTCGGAGCACCCATCGATTTGTCATGATGGACTCCCAATTTGACAGATGCTCCGATAAACGCCCCTGACTGCCTCCAGAGAAGACAGCTGGGTAAGCCCTCAGGGCTGTTGCGCGGGCCTGTCCGAGAAAGGTTCCCTAGACCCGAAGTTACGTGGCCCCAATCTGCCTCTGGGCCGGCGTCCACCTTGTCCTCCTCTGCCTCTAGAGGACGAGGGGTCCGAAGCCGGATGGGACTGCTGAGACTTGCGGAACCACAACTTCTTTTGTCCCCTCGGATTCCTTGAAAAGGATCGTTAGGGATTTGAGAAGCGGACCCCGACGGCAGATAGCGTCTTCCCATCCTTCTCACTTTGGACCAGCGTCTTGCGTACGGTCTTGCCAAAAAGCGAAGATCCGTCAAAGGGCGCATTCGCGAAGGATGCCTTGAAGGGTTCCGCGAAATCGCAAAGCTGGAGCCAGGCGTGACGCTGCGAGACTACCCCGGCACCACTAGCCCTAGCGGCTCCCTCCGTAGCATGAGAGAGTAACCGCATGCACGTGTTAGAGATGGACTTTAGAGTGGCCATACGAGTCGCAAATGTGCTTTTATCCGTGACCGTCATGGACTCTGGGGGGGCTGCAGCGTATTCCTTAATTAAGTCTCGCTGTAGCCTGATAATGTGTGCCATATAGTTCAGTGCCCTTACGGAGAAGGTTGCTGAAGCAAACATCCGCTTCCCAATGCGGTCCATCGCCCAAGATTCCTTATCAGGAGGATGGACCGAGGAACTCTCCTGTGCGAGTTCCTTCTTCGTGGCGGCCGCCACCAACATGGCATCAACAGGGGACCCCTTAGCCCAGAACTGCCTATCTGAGGGGGGCTAAGAACTTTGTCGGGACGTCTGGGGATTGGATCCACGGTGTCGGGCTCTTTCCACGCCCTGGTAGTGATTAAGTCCACCAGGGGGTCAGCTGGGGGGGGGGACAACCAGGAGGTAGACGGGCCTGCCTCAAACGCCTCCAGGAACACCGATTCGTCTGAGGAAGGTTTTTGGGCAGACCACCCCCCTCTAATACGCAACATTTCCATGATGTCTCCAAAGGAGACATCCTCGGGGGGTGACCTTGGGGAACCTTCCCCTTCATCCAAATCCGTGTCCGTGGTGAGGGACTCAGGGGAGTCCAGGTGCCTCCTTTTACACTGCCGTTTGCGAGGCACCTCCTCGGTGGGACTGTCGGAGGAGGGCTCGCCCACGGGGTCCTGTTCCTCCAAGGGAACTAACTGGAGGGTTTGAGCAGGCTGTCCCATAGGATGGATGATGGAGGATAGACCCACATGCATAGGGGGAGCGGGAGGATCCGAGGCCTGGACCAGGGATCTGGAAGACCTCGACAGCACCCTCTCCACTACCTCAAAAGCTGAAGGAGAACTACCTTCCCCAGGCTCTGAAAGTAGTCTCCTCGGCGCCGAAGTGGTCAGATCCGAGAGAAAAGTGTGCTCCGACCTAAACTGCGCCAGAGACACACCAATCCCCACGGATCCAATGCTCGGTCCTCAGCCCCGAGAGCTAGGATCTGACACGCTCGAGGGTACGGTTGGCGTCGAAGATACCGGAGCTATCGGCGCCGACGAAACCCCGGATCCGATGACTCTAAAACCCTAAAGCGGGTCGGAGAAGGAGTGATCGGAGCAAAGAGAGGGGCTGCGCTCCCCCCCTGAGGGGGGAGGAAAGAGCACCCCCATCTGCATTTGGGTCTGCAGGAATCAACGCATCATCCGATCCATGTCCGCGTCGGTAAGGCTCCTGGTCGATCTAGAGGAAGTCGTCGAGGTGGGCCGGGAGGGCCGCCTCGATGACCTCGAAGGAGACCAGTACTCCTGCGAGAAACGAGGCGAACGGAGTCAAGAGGGGGAGGGTCCGGAGACTCTCGAGGGAGAGCTAACAACTTTCGATGGGGGGGGGGCTGAGGGGTGAGCCTCAGCCCGCCTTTTATGAGACCTGTGCTTATCTTTCTCTTTATTTCTTTAGAGACAGAAGCACTAGAGTCCCCCGAACCCTGCACAGCAGAGGGAGTCCCAGGCAGAGCGGGGGGAGCTAAAGGCACCGGGGCTATGGAAGCAGCCTGAGCCTTCGAGGGGGAGGAAGAAGAAGCAGAGTCCTGGGGAAGTAAGCCCGCCAGGATCAGCTTGTTCTTCCTGTCACTAATTGCCCGGGGATTAAAGGCTGCACAAATTTGGCAAGCTGTTGATAAATGGGCCACTCTCAGGCACAAAACGCACTGAGTGTGGCCATCAGCTGGGGAAAGCTTATGGCCACACTCAGAGCACTTAGAAAAAACGGCCTTGGGCCCTTCAGCCATCACAAATACACACACCCAAACACTAAGGGGGGGAGGGGAAACAACACGCGATGCTAACGACTATGAATAAAACTACCGCAGAAAAAGGGTTCTAATACTTTAATTCTACTAGGGGAATTAACACCACAACACACGCTAACTAAAAAATTAAATTTAAAGATATTTTCTGAGAGAGAAAAAAGGTAACGATCTCACCAAGCCTAAGGAGCTCTTCACAAGTAGCTGCTTCAGCCGCGGCAAACTCGATCTGAGGTAATACAGTAGGCAGCAGGGATTTATGGGTAGGGGGAGGAGCTAGGAGCTCGGATCTTTTAGCTAGTGAAGCTGCCGGGTCGGAACCGATACCCACAGGTTGCAGAACAAATTAAGTAACTACTTCAAATCATTATAATAAAAATTACTTAATAAAAAAGATGTTTAGTAAAAAGTATGTAGAGAGTTTAAAAAGCATTTAGGACACCTTATAAGGGGACATTTGAGCAACTTTCTTGAAATTTCCATTAGACACATTACAATTTCGCTGATCTTATTTTCAAAAGGGGGGCTATGGAAATATTTTCGTTAAGACCAGGGCTTTGCTTGCCTCTAGTATTAGTTGCCAATATAACTCCCTATATTCTATTCTTTCTTCCCACAACCCTCCCTTATATCTATGTCTACTCTCTCAATAACATAAAATGTAAATTGTGCCTCCGGGCATTCCTTAGTATGCTTATACAGTGCATTGGTTTCCTTTTTTACCTATATGCCATATATATGCTCATATATTCTCCTTTTTAGTTTCCTTTCTGTCCAACATAAAAACCTTGGCATGTCTTACACAATGCCAGGTATACCAAGCCTTTAGAATCACAATTAATGTAGTCCCTACTTTCTATAAAAAACTTCTTCTTTGTTTATAACATAGGTGCATTGCGAACAATGACCACATTTAAATGTTTCTTTCTTTATTCTCCTATTAGGATATCGGGTATCTGTATTACCTTCCAATAATTTTTTGAGGTTATTGGAATTTTTGTATACTACCTTTAAATTACTTTTCGAGATGTTGTCTAAGTCAGTGAAAACTATGAATCTATTCCATTCATTTTCAACTACTTCTCTCACTATCCTTGAACTGGCATTGTACTCTAATACCAATGCATTACTGAAATTCTCATCCACATTTCTTGTATTTACTTCTTTTTCAGTAGCATCTACACCCAATATAGGTTTAAATTTACTCTTCCTACCCTCCATCACCTCTATTACCGTCTTTTCTATTAACCAGTCAGGATAACTTCTATTCTTAAACATTTTTCTAAGAACATTCATTTCTTCCATAAAGTCATCATCATTTGAAGTCATCCTACATGACCTAATATACTGGCCTTTTACTATATTTCTTTTATAATACAAAAGTACATTTTTAATTACAACTTGATTGCTCAGCAAAGGTGATTTGTTAATTGAAATAATATCCTTTATAAAAGGTGTTAGGTTTGGAAACAGCCCACATCTGATGACGTAGCAGAAATGAAAACGTACTGTGTATTTGGAGGCATTTATGTGAACTGTTTGTGACTTGTGGATTAAACTTGTGTTTCCTGTAGCAGCTTCGGTCTATGCTTTATTATTTTTCCTTCTGGGTCATCATACTGTCTCATTTTAAGGTTGTTTATCATTTTGGTGACCAGGTTAACTTTATTCATTTATAGTTTGTGTACTACATGAACTACAAAATGAATTGGCACCTCACCTAAGTGTCATGTTTAATCATACCCTCACCTCAGGCTTCGTGCCCACTGAGTGGCGCACAGCTACAGTTATCCCACTCCACAAGGGGAGATCCACCTTGGATCCCGGGAACTACCGCCCCATCAGTTTGACGAGCCTGATCTGCAAGGCCATGGAACGTACTATCATGGAACTTATAAACAAAGACATTGGCAATCTTAAAACACTGGACCCCACCCAGTTGGGGTTCGTGAAGGGCCACTCTTAAGTCTCCTGAATCTTATTGACTTCTTTGAATCAGTCTCCAGAGCCGTGGACGAGTGTAAGGCAGTTCACACAGCCTATCTGGACCTCGCCAAGGCCTTTGACACCATCTCCCACTCTGGAATCATGGATAAACTTACTAAGCTGGGCATTAATCCC
>NC_056746.1:229000309-229115309 GCF_019279795.1 Protopterus annectens
TGGGATAAGGAAAGCTGCTAGGTTAGTGGGTTTTAGTTTGTTAAGAAGAGATGTACTAAAGGATATGGGTAGTGGATCAAGGTAAATAGATGATCTGATGTAGTTGTAGTATTCTGCTGGCATGGGTAGTGGAGTGGGCTGGTTGTTTGTTTGAATTGTGTGGCCAGGGATTGTATAGTTTCTGTGAAGAAACTATTGAATGTGTTAGCAATGTTTACAGGGCACTGTTGTTTGCAAGTTGTTGGAGTGGGGGTGGTTGCCTGGCCTGGGTGCAGGAGCTTGTTTAAGCCTGCCCAGAATTTTTGTGGATTATTAAGGTGTTTGTGTTGGAGGTGGAGGAAGAAGTTTTTTTTATCATTTAAGATCATTCTTTTAGTTGATTTGGGTCAGGGAGGTGTTATTCTTGTTAAATCTTATTACAAAGATACTAAACTGCACATTTATGTTGGATACCAAATAAAGCTGCAGTTCTACCAACCAAATGTGTGAACCACCGTTTAACACCATGTTAAACTACAACGACAAACAACTCTGCTCAGCTGTTAGTTGTCGCGTGACTAACAAATGACACTTCAAAGACCTGGCAAGGCAGCTTCCAGCAAATTCTGGAACTCCACATTGTCCTTAATTTCTTCCACTATGTGGACAAGAATAACACCTCCCTGACCCAAAAAGAGAGTACTTGCCAGTTAGCTTTTGCAATGCTACAGTTTAACTTGAGTGCTGCTCTTCTCATCAATGTTTCTTTAACAACTAACTCTTTGGAAATGATTTTCACTTTAACTGTTGGGTGTGGGTGGCACAGTGGTACACAGTTTGTATTGCTGTTTCACAGATATTGGTTCTTCAGCTTGATTCTTGACTGCAGTGTCTTCCGAGTGTAGTATGAAAGCCCTCCCTGTGACTTCAAGTTTTTCCCTTTGCTGTGGTTTTCTAACATGACAAAGAAATGTTGTGAGTAAAGCATTCACTAGAGTCAGCTGAGATTTTATGAATAGGGCAATGGCAGCATTTGCATTTTGTGACGGAATAATACCATTAATTAGAAAGCTATATTAAGGGTTGGAGGCAATAATTAAGGTGGGACAGTTACTCTCAGACAAACTGCATCTGAACAGTAGAACCAGGCAGGGGTGAACTCTTTTCTCTTTGTTACTTGCTTATCTTATACAGTCACTTGCAAAGAAAATAAAGGACTCCAAAATTCAAGAGAATAAATGGTACATTAATCAAGAGAAGCAGGTTTTATTTGCAGAGGCTACTATTTTGTACTTGATAAATTCAGAAAAGGACATTTCTGTATTATGAAACAACAATTTCAGTCTTTTCAGGATATAATATTCATGAAGACAAAACAAAAGTTATAACAGTAAACTATGTACCCTCATACACTTATTCAACAATACCCATATGTATGGGGACATAAGATGATCTATTTAGGAGTATGGATTAAAAAGAGTTCAGTTATGATAGCTAAGGATATGTGGAAGAGAAATGGAAGAAGTAGGTATCACAGAATTAATACACAAGTGTTATATTCATTTTATAACCCTCTACTTGACCACAACAAGACAGTTTCAGGAAGAAGCATATTGGTGGTGACTAATAGTGAAAATGAAAGAAAGACTAGGATCTCCTCTTTATCATGAGGGCTGAGACAAATTCCTCTTTCTGCAACAATGTGAAAATTTAAAAGGAAAAATACTGCAAGATCATCAAGATTTGTTGTAGAAAAACATGGAAAGAAATAATTTAAATGGTAGTGAATGGCTGGTTGGAAATACACAGAGATGATATTGGAGAGAGAAAAAACACGGCATTAACTACACTAAAGGGAGGATTTTCTCCTTTACATTACTATATATGGTGTAAAGGGATGAAACCTTGATTATGACTTAGACAACATGGAAATAATCAGAAGCTGAGGCATTGAGGAAGCCCAGAAAGGATGGAGAGGAATGAAGATGCAAGAGTCTCTTCACCTCTGCCAGGGAGTAAGATATTAGTAGGATGCATGCTAGAGAGTTGTTCTCTGCCTGTTTTCCAAAGGAGAACAGTAAATCAGTACCACTGCAGGGCTAGGTATGTGGATGGGACTTGTAGGGGTATGTACTGTAATGGGTGGCCGGGACATTTTCCTGATACACACTTCACTGTTAGGCACATTAGGACCTTCATGCTCATGCAGACCTGTCAGCACACCAGCTGAACTCAGTGCCATCTCATGCCTTTGGCCACTCTATCCTCCAGTCACAGGGTATCTATAGTTTGGTTAGCCCTTGAGACTATATCGCCATGGAGAGGTGGGACTCAGCCAATGATGGTAAATGCTGAGGTATGCCTAGGATGTAGCAGCCACAGGAAAAGGATAGAGTCATGAAACAAGACAGGGAATGATAGCAGTGGATGATCCCTGCATGTATGGATAGCTCAGCTGTACATAAAAAAGTGTGTGTGTCTGTCTGTCTATCTACATGCATGTCTAAAAAACACCTGCAAGGGGAATATGGAAAATGTCATACAGGTGGCTGTAAAACTTATAATAAAAATGTAAATACAAATTATGACTATAGTTGTGTCATCAAGATATGTATAGAAACTATAATATATAAATTGTTAAGGTAATGTCTATCAGATGCAATTAGGGATTCCAAGAACAGGTAGTGAGGCCCACGTCCTGTGAGTAAAGCTGACAAAAATATTTAAGTTAGACTTTAAGGTTAAAAAATAAACAGCATCAAACTAAATGAATATGGAGCAGCTTAGACCAGCTAAAGAAACCTGTGATGATGGGAAATGTATAAGAGCAATGGTGAAAGTCCATACTTAAAGGAGACAATGGGGACATTTATCTACAGTACGTCTGACAATATGGATATGTATCTTACTTGAACTGATTTCTAAAATGTTTAAGTTTAGTCATTTTCTTAATATGAGAAGGAAAGGAAATCCAAACAGCAAAAGCAGTAACTAAGAAAGCTTTTTCAGTACAAAGCAGTGAAAAGGAAGAGCAGTGAAGGATCAGGACATCATTATTCTGAGTGCAGAATGCAAACTAAGTAGAAGCCATGGGTAATTTATACTGAAGAGGAAAACATTACCTTCTGAAAATGACTGTTGCACAGAAGACCATGTCTATTCTTTTCGCACTCTTCTGTACCCTTAGATAAGTGTAAAATGGATGAGGTTGAAAACTGAGTAAGTTTCATGTGCTGCAACTTGCCAGCTGTGGTTCTCCCAATGGAAATTACTGCTGATGCAGTTAATATTAGTGCACAGATAATGATTCAAAATTTTCTGGCTTTTCAATTGTTTCTGCATCTGTATGACTATTGACTTAGTATATTTATGCAAATTTCCCCACACAGTGGTGTAAGAAGACTTGCAATATGCTTAAGGCCCTTCGACTGTTTTTTATCTTTCATTTGGTTGAGGCTTCTGGTTCGTTTCTTCCAGCATAGTCTCAACCACATATTATTCAATGAATCACAACACAATCCTTTGGGTAGTTTTGAGTAATTTTTATTGGGAAAATCTATGTATGCAAAGAAAATAAATTTTATGGACAGTAAATGAAACAAGAGGTAGTGTGTATTTCACTTTTTTTCCTAATGACATTTCTTGCTTCTGCAACTGGAAAATTACATGGTATGGATATATGTCACTGACTTACTGTAAAACAGCACATACAATTAGAGTGACAAGTTTATAAGAGAGGTGGTGATAACTCCGGGTATAGTTGAATGTGGGGATTAGCATAACTGAATATGCAGTAATTGCTGAGGAATATCAAAAAAAATAGCTTGAGATGGATGGTATTGGTGTGCACATTTTTATTAAGGCATCAGTTTCAAAGTTTAGCAAAAATCATCTTGCAGGGTCGAAAGTATTGCATTGCTAGCAATGCCTGGCTTGAGAAGAGGAAGCTCTTCAAAGTAATATATCAAATCAAGGTGTTTGATGTTGGTGGAAATAAATAGAAGGAATTTACGGACAAGGCCTTAGGGAACATCATAACACACAATCCCTAAAGTATAACAGGTGAAAAGAAATTTAGCTTGGATGGTTCTTCGGTCTACGAAATTATCAAACCAGCTGATGGGACTTGCACCAAAACCATGAAACACAGTCAAACTGTAGCAAAGCCGCATTTTAAAGGATCTCTATTGAAATGTTGGCAACTGAACTGGTGACTGCTGACAAACCAAAACAAAAGTCTGTAAATCCAGGAGAAGAGTGAATCGCAAGAATCACTCTTCTCCATTAACCTTTTTTGCAGGTGGACAAAGCCCTCCATAACCCCTGGACTTGTATATATAGCAACTCCAAGATAGTCACAACTCAGAGAAAAGGGAATATTCTGGGAAATGGCCACCTCGAACTTGGTATATGTAGGTCCGTTCTTGCAGACATTCAATCTCCATGTTTCAGAACTCAATCTATGGGGTTCCAACATTTCAAAAGGTTACCATTTTAAACCTATAGAAAGTGCTCCAGTAAGCTCTGCTTTTCCCATACTGCTGACATGGTATTAGTGACTGATGGTTTTGGTGTTGGGTGTCAAAAGATGAGATCATAATGGAAATATTTGTAGGAACAACACTAGCAAGCAATCACAGGGAAAATAAGAAAACTTGCCATATACACCTTTTAAGGACATACACTTCTTGCCACCCTTTGCAAATACCGAATAGTGCTTAACCCCTAAATAAAGCAGAGTCGCATATTATAACCCTGGTGTAAAGCAATTAAAAATGTTTGGTACATAGAAAGTAAGCCTGGCTATGCTCCCCTCCAAACACCTCACCTACGTCTTTATTTCCAATTGCAAGAAGGGAAAGCGAAATGTATCAGAATGAAGATTCAACCTCAAGACTCAGCAGAACCCTGCTGAAACTAGGCACCTCTATACCTAACATGAAGGGAGAGAACACAAACCTCCTTTTGCCCTACATTTCCACCTAACAGCCATGCAGATATGAAGGCTACCACAGTTGAGGACAACACTCTGCAATCAAGTCTGTCATAGCTCAAAGAGTGCAAACTACATACTCTTGGGCAGAAGGTCTGGGCAGACAACTCTTCTAAAGGGAGAGGAAGGCAAGCATGAAGCCTGCAAAAACAGAAAGACCAGTCCTCAAGATGAGGAGCCCATTGCTGAGCATTGCCAGCAAAAGAATTTCAAAGGACCACTACAGCAGAATCCAACGGGGGTCCCAATGTTGTACTTATCCATACCAGCGGTTTAAGACCAAAAAAGCACAAGCTTAATCACCTCACAGGAAAACACAAGACAAGCAGCAGTCTACTCCTCTTGAGCCCTCATAGATTACAATGGCATGAACTATTCAGTGATCAGGGGTAATCAGGCCATGCCTCCTGCTCAGACCATAAGAAAGCAGGTTTCATAAAAATAAAATGAATAATTCCCCATTTCCCTAAGTAGAAGGGAAAGAGTGGGACCCACAACACTTACAAGATCAGAAAAAAGACCTGAACCAAGAGTACCCCCCATGCACAGGAAACCAGCCTCCTTTACCCAAAAAGCAGTTGACTTTGGTCTTACTTCTCTATAAGGCACTGTGAAACAGTGACTCATGATATACTGCAGCAGCAAAGGGCACAAACAGGAAACCTAAATGGACAGAACAATTGAAAGAAACAGTAAGAAGTTAGAATGTACAGGATATGAAGTAACAGCCAGAGAAACTGAAACAAAATTAAAAAAAACTCCTAATTGGAAAACTCCAAGACCAGATGCAGCACCTAACTTCTGGCTAAAAGTATTAACATCTTTACACAGATTTAGCCCCGAGTAAGAATTACTTGTATGTGTATCCAGAACAGACACTAACCTGGTTAACAGGAAAAATGTTACTCTTTCTTAAGAGTAAACCTGTAAGCCATCCTAAAAACTATACTTGCCTTGCGACAATGTGCAAACTACATACTAAAACTAATGCAGAAAATTTTTAGTCATATAGAAGACAACTCAATCATGATAACAGAACAAAAGGGTAACAAAAGAAAGTCATATTGAATAAAGGATCATTTGTTGCTAAATAAAGCCATAATGGAGAAAAGTAAAAAGGAGAGGAACCTAAATGTGGTATGGATGGAGTACAAAAAAGCATTTGACAGCATTCCACATTCATGGATAAAGAAGTGTTTACAGATGCACAGTATGTATCCTACTTTGATCAGCTACATTAATGTGACCGTGAAACAGTGGCACACCACTTTGCAATTAAGCTGTGATAAAGGGCAAATTATTACCCCACGGATACAAATTCAAAGTGGGATATTACACGGTGACTGTCTACATGTTTTTGTCTTGCTCTTAATCCATTAAGCTGTTTACCTAACAGATTAGCTGAAAACAACCTTGCTTAAAGACTTTTCATCTATTATTTGTGGATGACTTAAAACTGTACAGTTCATCAGATAAAGAGTTAAAAGTAGAAATACAAGTGATTAAAACATTCTCAGATGATATCAGAATGATATTTGATCTTGATAAATGAGCAAAAGCAAAGTTCAAATCAGGAAAGTTGCAGTACCAAGAAAATATCAATCAAGGACAGGAATAAGATATAAAGGGACCTGAGCAAAGTGTATAAATATTTGGGAATTGATAAAGGATTGTTAATAAAACATGAACAAATGCTAATGAAGTTCCGTAAGGAATAATTCAGAAGACCAAAACTAATATTGAAAACGGCCTTGACATCTAACAATAAAGTCCAAGCTATAAACCAACTTGCTCTTCCTGTTGTAGCTTACAGTTATGGTGTGACTTGACTGGCCCCAAAAAGGTACTGAATCAGCCGGACAGCAAAACAAGAAAAACACATAATGCTTATCAAATGACACACAAAAATCAGTGCAAACCAAAATTAGATGTTCAACTCCTCGTTTATTGATTACACTGTATATGCAGTCGTGGGACTGCATACTTATCTGTTGATGTCATCATATCCAAACAGTGAAAGTTTTAAAACATGAGGAGGGAAAGTCTAATATGACCTTTCTACTTAGTTTAGTAGAAGCAATCAGGTGTCAAGTGGGAATGGAGATCAAGCCAGAAGTAGACAAAAATCAGACAGCAACTGAATGAATAAAAGAAAAAATATACAGAGAAGGCAAGTAATGTGGAAAAGTCACAAATACAGTGGCAAGTACAGAGATCTCATTTAACAACCTCGTGGTTAATCAGGATTTGATGCAGGAATGGTTTAGGAGAGGTGAGATGAAATTAAAGAATGAAAGATTAATAATGTCAGCCCAGGATAGTGGACTATGTACACGTTGATTTAGAAAGTGCATTGAACATGTGAGAAAAAGACAAATGTAGGTTATGTAAAAAAAGAAAGAAAGAATTGGAAACAGTCATGCACCTTGTTGCTGGGTATTTCATACTCATGGCAATTGGCCTGTTGCTGGGTGTAATATACTCATAACAGTGGGCCTGCAAATTGAAAGACATAATAATGTGACAAGACTGTTGCCTTGGGGATTGTGCACACACTACAATATAGAAATAGTCAAGAAGCACTGGAAATATGAACTATAAAGCCTTATAGAGAATGAAGTATACATCACAAGGGATCACCCATTACCAATAGTTTAAAAAACAGATATGAGAAAACCAGATACTATGCATGAAAAATAAAAAGTAGCACTGATCAATGAAACTGCTATACCTAGCAATTACAGTGTCTCACTTATAAAGTCATTAGGATTTGTAGTCAGAAACGAGAGTGATGTGGAAGAAAGATACCCAGACATTTCCAGCAGTAATAGGAGCAATGGGTCTAATAAAAAATTATCTAAAGTCGTATTTAGATATGCTACCAATACATGTAACTCCTTTTGAACTGCAGGAGGAGTCAATTTTGGACACATTGCAGATACTGCGAAGAGCACTTCTGGCTAACATCAAAGACTGAAACAATACTAATTTCAGGAACTTTAATTATACCCTGACTTAGGAATGGGGTCCACTCCCATCATGGCATTAGAAACCCAGAAGATATGGAGAACTTCACTCAGGAAACCCTTCCTCTCAGGTATCTCCCACTGAAGCTCAAAGACCTGCTCTCACTCTTCAATGCAGGGCTGAGGACTAGACTAAATTTTTGACAGACCAACAAGAAACAGGGTCAAGTGAGGGATAATAGGATCCATGTCATGTGCATTTGCAGGTATTCCTCTTCATCCTAGATGAGGGAGAAGTCAGCTGAAGTAAGTGGACCCCTGACATGCTGGACAGTCAACAAGCAACCAGAAAGGCATCAATCAGGGACTGAAGTCCACAAACGAAGAGTCCATCTCTGTCAAAGGAAAAATCCAGTAACAGGATTTCCAGTTCATTCTCCAAGTGGCAACAAATGTACCCAGGCAAACATCTACGTCCATTACCTTGGGCAGGTTATTCATTACAAACAATAAAACTCAAAGAAATGGGGCTCTGGCAACATGGCAGTTTCCAGGGTAATGGCAAATGCCTCTCTAATTCCTGACTCAGGGAGGGTATCCAAAGCAATCAGGGCCCTATCAAGAAGGAAGTCCCGGAACCTGAAATGGTGAGATGCAAAACGGAGGGTTTCAAGGCTCCAAACCCCTGCTGTGATACACGAATAAACCCTCCTGCCAGCCTTGTCCTGCACTTGGGCATTCTTGCATAACATTTGCACAGTGTGTGGCATGAGCACAGGCAACATTCACCCCACCCCCAACCTTTCATGACTACAGTCATTTCTTAGAAGTAAAATGATGTCTTATTTCAATCTGCCAGGGGATGATTTCAGGTATCAGCCTTCCTACTGGAACACCTGTACAGTAAAAGTGCCTTCAAGTCAGAGAGAAGGGCACCTCAGAGTTGCTCTGGCCTCAGGTACAAGCAAGGGACCCAGTGCCAAATAACTTCCTTTAAGAGACTGTGCATGAAGACTAGAAGTAGTGAAGATAGTAACAGAGTTAAAACAACTGGAAATGGGATCTTTAGAAAAGGGTAGGAGCAAATTACACAGGAAAAACATGAAAATGTGGGATCAATACATGCAGAGGAGGAACGAAGTTTAGAAGAAGGTAGTATCTGAATGAGCAATGTAATGGATGACTAACAATGGCTGGATATGTTAAAAGAGATGTATAATGTTTGCAGCTACAGTTGTGTCACATGGTTTGGAATGTATATTTGCAATTGAGGTTGTGTCACTATGGTTTACTGTCACTTATATAAAATGTAACATGGACTATGCCATACATGACAGTTTAATAAAGGTGTTTGTTGTTTAAAAGAAAACAAAAACAAAACTGTGCATGAAGAGCTACTGGAGATTCAGGACTATGAAGATGTATGAAACTCAGAAAAGAAAAGCCCCTACACACCCTGACACTCAATGGAAATCAGTCAGAATAGAAGACTTAAGACCTCTGATTCTGCAGACTAGATCATGCTACCACTTGTAATATTGCAATCAAGCAACTGGTACATAACAGGAGTCAGGCTGGGTCAGACCCATGCACAGACACACAATATCATACAGATCTCAGCACCTGGCTGGGTGCTAGAATCAAATTAAAGTGTCTTCACGAGAAACCAAGAGCCCATGACTTGAGGTCCCATTAAAAGGTAAACATCTGATCTCTTATACTTAGGCAAGAGACATCATGAAACAACCAGTTAAAACAGGCTGAGGGACAGGATTTAAGACAAGATGAGTCTCCTAATCCATAAAAGGATATCCCAAGGTCCAACTTTCTGTAATCACAGTGGGTGGACAAAGAACCAAAAAGATCAGTTGGAAAAAGGCAGCACAAACACCTTGGAAAGCAAACACCTGGGTGAGAAGGTACAGTTGTGTAAGTTGAACTTACCATAACAGTAGATGCTGAAATCATCACTGCTGAAGTTGCTTTAGCTATATGGATTATATTCTACCAAGGATATATCAGCTGGCCAGCTTCCAAAGCTTCAAGGCACATTCCATGCCCCTAAACTGTCAAGCAACTTGAATTGAGCTGAACTGACTAAAAGACAAGTTTGGGCATGAAGCCCTTAAGAGCTTTCCTGCCAGCAGAGCGAGGGAGGCTGAGCCCTGAAAGGGCAATGCTAGGAACAACAAAAAATACATATCTACACCCTGGCAAAAAAAAAAAAAAAAATACACACACACCAAAAAGCAAGGGTGATTGAGGGAGTGAGCAGCAACTGCAGCAGTGCTCACTCAAGAACTCTGCAATGCTTTTCCAGTGTTTCAACTGCATCCAGAGCCATCCAAGCTAAGGTAAGAATATTTCTTTCCTTTTTTTTTTTTTTTTTTTTTTTTAAACACCGTTATTGAATTATCACTTCTGACACAGACAAATTTACATTTATATAATGGTAATCAAACTGTATTAACATGTTCAAGTTTACAAACATTATGCTTCACATATATTGCTATACATCATATAAATTATTACATTTCTGCCTTTTTTTAAACAAGAAACATCCTTATTAAACCATCACTTAACATAGGCAATCATACATTAATATAAATGAAAACAAACCACACTAACACAATCCTAGTTGCAAGCATTTTACATCACAAACCATACTGACACACACTCAGTTGTAAACATTATACATCACTTATAACCTACCCAATGCTTTTCAGTCAGACATTAGATAGATCATTAAAGTCCTCCCTTCGTTGAAACCTCAATTCCTCCCCTATATGTATTGTTCCCAAAATTCCCATTTTTTCCTATGTAGTTTACTCCTACTCTTTTCTAAAGATCTCAGTTCCAGTTGTTTTACCTCTGTTACTATACTCAATACTTCTAGTATGGTTGGTTTAGATTTTGATTTCCATTTCTTAGTAATTGTTTTTGGGCAGCTGATATAATTAGACACAGCAGGGTCTTACCATGTCTAGGCAATTCCAATTCTGTATCATAGCTCAGAGCTCAGAAAAATCATTCCCCTTGTCACACCAATCTGCCTACCCAGCATCTCTAACAGTGCATCCCACAGGAAATCCTTAAAGTCCGCCAACTCACCGCAATCCCAGAAAATATGTTCCCAAATACCTCTTTCTTCCCTGTCACACCTCCAACATCTGCTGACTACCCGAGGAAAAATTCTCTGCAGTCTACACTTCCAAGCAAAAATCCTAAAGCTTTTAAATTTTGTTGCATATTTGGGAGACATACATATATCTTCCAATTGTTTCTTATGCTTATCCAATCTCTCTTCTCAATCCTTTTTAACCTCCTCTGATTGATTCTTATAGTTATCATGCAACATTTTAAATGCTCTACTAATTTATCCCTTTATAATGGCAGCTTTTGTTCTACTAAAATCTCTACCACTGCTGGCCTTTTGTTTAGGACCCCCCCCCCAATCCTTTCTCTTTGCCTATACTCTGATATCAATCCTTGACAGGGAAGACGATCACTAGCCTGCAGTACAAATGAATTCTTGGCATCTTCACATTCTATCATCTTTCCCCTCTAGCTATTTGCTCCCAAAACATTGGTTCCACTGCCAGTTTTCTTCAATAAATTCCAGCCCCCTCTTGCCTACTGTCTATATCCCTAATTGTAGTCATCCCTATAAGCAGAATTTCCTTTCTCCATTCCCATGTTAGCTTACTTCTTAGGATACTTTGTTACTTTATAGATATAAGATTCTGTATGATTATTGTTATTCTCCTTAAAGGCCTGCATCCAAAATCTCCTTGTTTCTTGAGCTTCCCTCTGGTTATAGTTTTCGGCTTGTACTATGTACAGGAGCCTTAACTATCAGCTCTGAAATACTCCTTCAAATTAGGTAATCCCAATCCATCCTGCTCTACTGGAGGAATCAGCTTATCCCACTTTACACATGCCATCATCCCTTCACAGATAATGTCCTTCAGTCCTCTATTAATTGCTAACCGCAACTTCTCTGGTTGATAAAAATATGCCCGACCTGTGTATAAGATTCATGGGACTAAAAAGATTTTAACTGCTTGTATCTTACTATCCATATCCATATAACAAAGCTTCCATGTTTTCACTTTTTGTATTATCTTTTATTTAGTCTCTTCCCATATATCCTTAGCTGCCACACCAGAATAATTTTTAATCCATACTCCTAAATATTTTATTTTATCATGTCCCAATAAATATGGATATTGCTGAACCAATTAATGTGGGTGCATAATTTACCGTAATTCCCTTTGTTTCAGCTTCATTAATTGTGTATCCTGAAAAGATGTGAAACTGTCTCAAAATGTTCCACAACACTATAATGTCTCTTTCTGGTTTTTGTCAGGTATAAAATAATATCATCTGCAAACAGAGCTAGCTTTTCAATTTGAATTTCTCTCTCTTTTTTTTTTGAAACAATTTTTCAATTTATATTGAATTTTTATAAACAAAGAAATCTGTGCATTTAAACAAATTGAATAAAACAAAACTATATACAACACAACTATTTACAATGCCCATAACATACAAAATTTACAATGTATGCTGCATCTTATCTAATAAATTTTTTTAGTTTTATCCATGACAATTTCTTATGAGTTACTTTTGTTGATCTTAAATCAAGGGTATACAGTTCTCTTTTACATATAGTTTTGGCCAGTATATCCTTGAATTTCTGATTCCCTTATTTTCTTTGCCAATGGTTCTAAATATAATGCAAATCAAGGGAAAGATGACACCACTGCCTGGTTCCTCTGCTCCCACCCACTTAGATTTTCACCTCCGATCCCTCACATATCCTTTTAATCAACCTTATAAAGAGACCGAGGTGGTGCAGTGGTCAGCATTGTCACTCACAGCAAGAGGTTCACCGGTTTGATTCTCGGCTGGAGTGTCTTCTGTGTGGAGGCTGCATATCTTTCCTGCGATTGAGTGAATTTAAAAGACATGCAGGTAGGTGCATGTGTGTGTGTGGCTTCTTTGAAGGTTGGATGCCGAGCTGGCAACTTGACACCATAAAAATTCACTGCCAATCATTAGCAGCGGAGTTCTGCTGTGGCGACCCCTAACCGGGAAAAGCCGAAAGACCATTATAATGTTTTCAGGAAATGCAAATTCTTCCATTGCCCTGCTCATAAAGTCCCAGCTTACTCTGTCAAATGCTTTCTCTGTATCAAGACCCACCAACAACAATGGTATTTTCTTACATTCTGCTTCTCTCTGGATCAGCAGTGTTCTTGTTAAGGTTGTCATGTGTTTGGCTCCCCTCCACAAAATCACACTGATAAATATCTATCAATGTTGGCATTACTTTTGCCATTCTTTTATCCGTTAATGAGATGAACACTTTATAATCATGATATAGTATTGAAATGGGCCTGTATGAAGCAAGATCAAATTGATCTTTACCCTCTTTAGGTATTACAGCTACCACTGCTTTCTTCCAGGATATTGGTACTTCTCCTCCTCTTAAAATATTGTTAAACAAAACCTTCCAGAGTTGTATCAGTTTTTTCTTCCTAGCTTCCAAACATCCACAGGAATACCATCTATTCCTGGGGACTTTCCTGTAGACTCCAAACAAAAGACAAGATCAGCTCCAATTCAGGAACCCACTCGTAAAAAATAAATGTACAACCATCGACCACACGACAAGTAGAGCCCAACAAAAAGGCACAGACCAGGAACCTAAAGCAGAAAGTATTTAATCCAATAAAAGCACACCGACTGTAGACTGGTTATACATCATAAATTTTATCTCATCTCCTCCTATTCTAACCATTAGTAACTGAGCCTCATCTACCTCTTAAGGTTGGGATATTTAATTCTTCCATAAACATTTCCATTTGTATCTTTTCTTGTTTTCCATATTTCTTTGCTTTACACAGACTTTCATAGAATTTCTGAAATATTTCTAACATCCTTACAGGATCTCTTGTGATCTTCCTTGTTGTTAGGCTCCCTAACCTTGGTGACAGCCCTTTCTATTTTCTGTTGCCTGAGTCATTGTGCTAAAAGTTTTTGTGCTCTAGTGTTATAATAAAAGAAACAGCTGCTTAACAGCAATCTTTCTAAACTTGTGTATATTATCGAGGTAATCACTTATTTTCTGCAGCTGATCCTCTTCTTGTTCTGTGGGATTCTCCCTATTCTGCAATACTTTTATCATTTATCAGTCCCTCTAAATAATTCTTGTTACTTCTTAACCATGGCTACTTTTGTTTTATTTCCACCCTATTTTTAAAACTCCACCTTAATTTTATCCCACTCCCTAACTATATTTTCAGAAGTAATTTCTATCCTCTTGAACAGCTCCTGAATAATCTACACTACCCATTCCTTACATTCCACTCTTTCTAACAGATACGTGAGAAAGTGACAGTGTCTCATTTTTATTTCATTACTCTGTGTTTTTATTTTAGTTATTATTGGCGCATGACCTGACATAGTTATTGGGCATGTATCAAGACCTTCAATCAAATGCATATGTTCCTGTGAAATGTAAATTCTGTCTAGCCTAACCAAGTTTTTATATCTCGGAGAATAATATGTAAATTCACTCCTAACTCCTATTACTGAATTCACATCTTCCATTCCAAATATTTTCATAAATTTCTTCAAAAATCTACCCTCATTTGTTATACTTTCCCTTCTGGGCCCACAGACACATCTTCACTGCAGCAAATCAAATTCCAACCCCCGCCTATACGCAATATTCCTTGCTGAAAACTGATTATTTCTGCCATAATTTTCTCAAGCTCCATTACAGCAGTTTTAGGTGGAACATAAATGCAGGCCATTGTAATATTCCTCCCTTGCCAGCAGCCCCTTAGCACTACAAATCTGCCATTATTATCTTTTTTATCCTCTTCTATCACTATTGGAACTCCTCTTGCAATTAATGTTAAGTACTCCTTTTTTTCTTTGTCCCAGACATTCTACTGAATAACCATCCTAAAAACCTTTCTTTATCAAATTCATACATTCACTTCTTTCTATGTCTCCTGTAGCATAGCTATTTTCACCCTACATTTTAATATAGCTCACTACTCTTCTTTTTGTATTTATCTGTGAGAACATTGACATTAAAGACATTACAGAAAGCATCAATGTATTAAAAAGTTATTATTCCCACCATTTTTGTATAACACTGTTTTTGTTAAATGTCTAGTTCCAGTTTTTGTGTTACATGCATACACTGTTTGGCAAGTTGAACTTTTATATAGTTGTTTCTTGTCATATCCATTTAAGCCTATGTCACATCTTACAAAACTTATTGTTTTATTGAAAGCACTAAAAAAACTCCCAATACCCCCTAAAACCTATTAATTTAATACTAACACACAAAACTGTTTACATCTTCAAATACTGAAGTTTTACCCACCTGATAAGGACAAATGTCTCAAAGTGACAACCACACTCATAGTCTTGAGTTAACCTAAAACAAAGGTTACTCATGCTAAGACGCCTGGTGCAGCCTGTGCTTCTACTAAGTGCTCACTGGTTTTGTCTTATCTTTATAGCTCTCCCAGCTGGGAAAACCCTGAATGCTTTCAGAGAACATTATCTCCTAGCCAGTTTCTCTTGTTTCCCCAGCCAATCACTCCACCAGACGTAACCAATTTCTGTTTATCAGACTGTTTCCACGATTCTTTCCATGGAGACATAAGTGCCAGATACAGAACTGTTACCAAGCATACATTCATTTGCTAGAAAAAGCCTCATAATATTCAATATTCTTTTTCATTTACTTGCTTTCTCTTAAAACTTGTTCCCAAATCAATCTAAGGTCCTTAATCCATTCATTCCCCCATGCAAGAATGAGAAGAACAACACTATTTTGTTCTTTTGTCGTGACCTTTTAACCATTTTTTCACACTGCCGTACCTACTTTTCTTATAACTGAAGAAGAAAGAGAGAAGGGAGAAAGAAAGGAAAAAACAGCAGCACCTATTCACAATCCATATTACACTTAAAAAAAACTGAGAACTTTACTTTATAGTATGCAAAGAAAACCATACACCACAAAAATAGCAGTATTCAGAAAAATGTTTTTTTTTTTTTTACTTGCAGTTAACGTTCTCCCCTTTCTTCCCCTCCTCAAAGCATTTTTATGAACATTAATGACATAAAGTAGGGCGCATAGTCCCACACAAGTCCAAGAGATTCTGAAAAGGTCCAGATATTTCCAGATTTACTTATGTTTCACAAATATAATTATTGCAATGTAATCCCTCATTAAGTTACTGATTTTATTACTGCTCATCTCCATCTCTCAAATCCCGTCTCTGATTAATTTCCAATGTACTCTTGATTTTTCTAGTTAGTTCTCATGCTCCATTCTCTCCAACATTTTCCAGTGATACTGTTGAAAAGATTTCACAGCTAGTCTCTCTCTTTGTGGTCTTTATTACCAGAAGAACACAAAGAAGAATCTCCTTCTGTTTCACAGTTCACTTTTTGCTGGAGAAACTTTTGTATTTCCTCCTTAGCATGTACGTAATCAAAAAATGATTTTGTCGCTGCAGGGAAGAATACATTGAAGATAGCTAGGTACAGCAGTTTTAATCTCACACCTGCGTCTCAACATTCCGTGAATAGTGGAATGAATTTACTCCTCTTCTGCCTGGTGTACAATGAGTAATCATTCATCATTCTCCACAAGCACTCCACTGTCTCCAATCTTTAGTATTTTGTCCTTCTGCCACAGTTTTGCCAAAATCAACTCCTTCTGCTGGTAGGATTGCACCTTTGCTATTAAAGGTCAAAGTTGCTTTCTCATAGCCAGGTTTGGAGCATACACATGATGTGCCCTTTCAACAACTTCTGCTGTGGAATACCAGTCCAGTTGCTGATTTGTGCTTTCATAAAATGAATGCAATCTGTTTCTTCCAGCTTCTCTGGTATAGCTGGAAATCTCAGGTTTTTTTTCTACATGCTCTGTCCTCTAATTCTATTATTTTTTGAAACGTCTCTTCCTGAACAGTTTTATATTCAGCACGCCTATTATTCATTTCAACCTCTATTTTTTGTAGCTTTATCACCTCATCTGCTTCATTTTTTTCCAGCCTTTTGTTTGTGTTGATATATTCCATCAGTGTTTTGTTTATTTAACCAGGTCTGTGTGCAGTTGTCAAAACTTCCTATAGGTTACTGGAAGTCATGTCTGGAGGTTGCATTCCTTTTTGCTGAACAGGTTCAGAACTTTCCCATCAGTGTTTCTTCCTCACTGTTTGTAGATGATTTTTTCCAGGTGCTCTATATTTATTTTTTCTTGGGATCCAGGCAGCACACTTAGTAGCAAGTTATTGAAATTTGCCCATAAACAAAAGTCTACTGGCCTTCTCTGTTGAGTTTCTGTTTTTACACTGGGAGAGTTGGAGTTAAGCTGTTACTCAATGTGCAGCCATCTTGGAAGTCAAGGTAAGCATACTTGATTAACTTCTCTTGTACTTGCTTTATATAGTAATCACTACTGTTTTTGAACATTTTAAGATCATTTATTTAATTTTGTTACAAAAATACTAATTTCTCTGTTTGTTGATTTTCTAATCTGAGAGCCTCCAAAACTCTTTTGGAGAAGGGAAAATTAGCTAGGTACTCATTTGTGTTGTAGTTTGTTGTTTAATATACACTCGAGATCTGCTTTTGCTGTGGTTTTACATTAAGAAATTCCGGGATCAGACATCTTGTAGAAGAAGGTGTTTACCTGGTCTCACTGAGTTGGGAAGTGCTGCTGGCTGTTTCTTGTTTAATCTGCACTTGAGAGCTGCTTTTGCTGTCCTTTTACATTAGCAGAAGGTGTTTTACCTGTGCTCCCCAAGTTGGGAAGCACTGGAAGAAGCTCAGAGTGTAATTGTTTATTGGCTAGAGGACATATGAGTCAGATTACAAGCTTTTTGTTCTACTATTAATCAGGCAAGTTGTAAAGCTCTTTGTTTACATACAGAGAAGTCAGCAATGGAACTCCAGTGTTTCAAATGTATCCACAGCCATCCAAGCTAAGAAAAGAACATTTTCTTGATTAAAGGCACTTATACTTGCTTTATACAGTGATCACTACTTTGGTTGAGCACTTTAAAGCATATATTTAATGTTGTGGGAAAAATAGTCATTCCCTGTTTGTTGGGCTTTTCTAGTGTGTGTGGCTCCAAATCTATTTGCAGAAGGGTGAATTAGCCGGGGACTGACCTGTCTGTTTAATCTGTACTTGAGAGATGCTTTTGATGTGCTTTTTACATCAAGTAATTCCAGGATCAGACAACCTGTGGCAGAAGGTGTTTACCTGCTCCCCTGAGCTGGGAAGCACTCAAGGAAGCTCAAAGTGTGGTTGTTTATTGGCTAAAGGGTATAGGAGGCAGTTTTTAAGCTTTTCTTTT
The DNA here is from genome assembly GCF_019279795.1 of Protopterus annectens. Lineage (NCBI taxonomy): Eukaryota > Metazoa > Chordata > Ceratodontiformes > Protopteridae > Protopterus > Protopterus annectens. The sequence continues at coordinate 229,018,651 of NC_056746.1, forward strand.
CTGCGTGGAGCTGTCCACCAGGCCACAATGGTTAGAAGTATTCTGTAGAGCAACAAACTCCTGGACAGTAAAATTACTTATAAATTTAGGATAAGATCTGAAACGTATTAAACAGTTTGGAATTGTGCAAAAATAAGCTTACAGCAGCTGGCACATGCATTGATTTGCACTATCTTATCCTACATTACATAACATACTGTCCTTAATCCCAAAAACTACCCTTAGTAAAACACAATCATTAAGACTAAACAGTCAACCTTACTACAGGACAAGACAACATGGATATGCAATTTCGAAATGTCCCTGTAGCCAGCTCAGTAGATTTGGCATTCTAATGCAATGCACCAATTATCTCGCATTTTCAGACAACCAGTTAATTATTAGAGAAAATAACAAGGTATGCAAGAGATGCAAACACCCACACTGCATCCCTCACACAATATTCACCACAAACACACACACACACACACACACACACACACACATCGTCTTATGCTGAGGGGCTTAAAAACATATTCCCAAATCTGAATGACCAACAAAGCCACCTAATAGCAACACTACTCCTCAGAAATCACACACCAAAAGCAACATCAAATATCTCACATAAGCCTACACTTCCTCAACTTTATTAACATAAACACCCTGGAACATATAGTGCATGCTTTAACCAGAGGATCAAACATACTGGATCTGGTATTCACCAACATGGGTGAAACCCACCCAACCATCCTATTAAATGACAGTTAGTCAAATTTCAAGGTTCCTCCCACAGCTAACTATATAGAATTATTCACAGTCATTATACAAACATATGAATGGCTGCATAGAGGATGCAGCACCGACCAGAAATAAACCCAAAACAAGCACTAACAGCAAACCCAACTGTTGGAATTCTCACCTAAACATGGTACACAATAAAAGATGACTCATGGCAAAAATCAGGGAAAGCAACTCTCTTAAAGTCAAGTGCTCTCTTTTACAACTAAACAAGAAACTAAAAGGTCTAAGTCCAACAAGGCCAACTATGAGATCAGGACAGTCTCTCAGACTAAGGACAATCAGAAGGCCTTCATCAGCTATGCCTGGCAGAAGATCTTCGTCAGCTATGTCTGGAACCTTAGAAGTAACACACAACAGAGTGCTGAAATGGTACTGAACAGTACCCACCTACACCAATCAGGGTGACAAAGCAAATCTACTGGTTGATAAATTCAGCTCAAACTTTACTCCCCACTCCTCCCAGCTCCTTTAAGTAAAATACTCTCCAACATAGTTCCCCCAGCTAGCAGTAGAGGCCAGGTGCTGGCAGCACTCACTAAAACCAAAAACACCACCTCCATGGATCCTGTCAACATCCCGAGTTGCCTCTAACAGACCTTTCAGAACCACTTGAGGCACTCTTCAACTACAGCCTTGAAACTGGATACATTCCAAATGAATGGAGGACTGCAACAGTCTTTCTCGTCAACAATGGTGGACCATCAGCCACCCCAGAAAACTACAGACCCATCAGTCTAACATGCCTAATATGCAAAGCCATGGAACAATTATCATGGAAATGATAAATAAGGACACTAGCAGCCTACAGACACTGGCCCCATCCCAATTTGCCATTGTTAAGGGAAAGTCATGCCTACTTAACCTGATAGATTTGTTTGATAGCGTCACCAAAGCAATGGACGAGGGTAAAACAGTGCAGTGCTGCATATCTTGACCTGGCTAAGACATATGATATGATACCTCACTCATGTACTGCTGACAAGCTCTCTGAGCTAGGTGTAAACCCTTACAAAACTTGCTGGATTGCTGGCTGACTCACAGACAAGACCCAAGAAGTCAGGATCAATGAGACCACCTCCACCAACAGACTAGTCACCAGTGGAATACCCCTGGGCTCTGTGCTGGTCCCGCTCCAGTTTGGCATCTACTTCTCGGAAGTCAAGGCTAACATTAAAGTCCTTTGGCTCACCAAGTTCACAGATGACTCTAAATTGGGAACTATTACTGATTCTCCTGAAGACAAAAACATTTTGCAAGTAAGTTTAACACAGACAATTGAATGGTACCAAAGCCATGGCCTAAACCTCAATGCCAAAAATGCATTATAATGCCCTTTGGCACAAGTTAAGTACTTAATTGATAAAATGTTCTTAAGAGTCAACCCAAGAGCAGGGATCTGGGAACATATTTAGACAGCAATCTTGCTTTTGACCAACATGTAGCTAAGATAATAAGAAAATCATTCTATGTCACTCAACTTATGGGTAAGGGTATGGCATCCAGGTCCAAGGAAGTTATAGTACCTCTCTACTTGGCCCTTATCAGACCTATCATTGAATACAGTGCCCCCCCCCTTTGCCATGTATCTAACAACGACAGTCAGAATGCCCACAAAGGTTTCATACCAGCAGAATTCAGGGCATGAATACCCTGTCCTACAGTTACTGCCTATATGCTCCGTCTCTGTATTCAGTCTCCTTACAGGCTGCTGAGAAGTGATCTTTGCTTGACTAACAGGGCTTCCTCAGACTCAGCTCTGAGAGATCTGTTGCACATATGCAAAGAAAACAGTACAAAAAAAAACACAGGATCCAGGCAGCTGAACTTTGCATGTGACAAACAGAATGTACTCGAGAGATGTGTGCGTGTCCCAAAGGATCCCTGCACTATGGAATATGTTCCCCATCCATGTAAAACAGAGATCATTCCTGACCTTATTCAAACAAACCTTGACAACTGGATGAGAAATCATAAATTTACCCCAGGTTTGGCCCCCCCATGTCCGCAGAGTCCATCAATAAGAAAGTATTATCTTACCCACCATAAAATATCCTTAGCTACTTGCCTAACATTCCCTCCACCATTGATACTTGAGACCAAAATGGTTTGGGGTGCATGGATAGGCTTGTAAGGGCCCTAGTGGTCATTAGTCTAGTAACCACCTATGAACATCTACTGTTATGCTAAGTTCAGCTTACACAACTGTACTATGTTCTTCATATTGATCACTACTGCAGCAGCCTTTGCTATATGGGTAGGTTACCATAGCTAACTACATTTTGGAAATTGAAAGAGAGGGTCCAGGAGCCCTGGAGAAAGGTCCTAGCAAAGCTTGATCTAGACATACAAAAGGAATCAAGCTCACATTGCTTTGTAAAACTATGTACAGAGAACCAAGTAGCAGCTTCTAGTATGCTTCTAAATTCTAACCCTTTCCAAAAAGACACAAATGAAGCCAAGGCCCTGGTAGAGTGGGTCTTGACTGTGCATTAAACAGATCTGTTAAGGTAAGTATAACGAAAGGTAATAGTTTTAGATAACTATTTGCAAATAGTTTGTTGTAACAGAGGTTGTCTCTTCTTACCTTCACAAGAAATGAACAACTGATCTGAAAGATTTAGTTTTGTCAAGATAGCACCCAAGTTGTCTATGGACATCTAAGGTAAGGCATATTATTTCTCCCTAATTTTTAGTTTCAGGAAAGAAAACGGAGATGGATAGCTTGGCTTAAAGTAAACTCGGACACCAATTTAGGCATAAAATGAGGATTAGTTCTCAAAGAAATCCTGCCCCTATAGTAAATGAAATAGGGCTGATTCACCATAAGGGCTTGCAACTCAGATACTCTTCTTGTAATGGGCAGAGTAATCAGTAACTCTGCTTCCCATGTTAAGAACCTCATGTCAGCCAGATTAGCTGATTCACATGGAGCAAGTGTTAGCTTATCTAACACAAAATTAAGATCCCAAGGAGGGGCCACCAGTTTTCTAGAAGGCCGCTTATGGAAAACACCTTTCAAGAAAGTTTTGACATGAGACTGCATTGAAAGAGGAGGCTCCATGGGTAGACATGCTGAAACGGCTGACAAATTAACCTTGATAGAGGAATAAGACAGGCCACAGGATAATAACTCCCACAAATACTGTAAAATCAGACAATAACTACCCCTAAGAGGGCATTGGTTATGGTGTTGGCACCAACCAGAAAACCTTTTCTTTTTGCTAATTCATGATTTTCTATTAGTAGGCCTTCTTGCTTCCATAAGTACTTGATGCATGTCCTCAGAAAACAGATGCCTAAAAGGAATAAAGAATCTATCATCCAGACAGTCAACTGAAGATGATTGATGTTCGGGTGTATCAAACACCCCTGGTCTTGTGTGAGTAGATCCAGTCGATGGAAAACTTGTGGTAATTGCCCCAGGCCACTTCAAAAAGAAAGGAGAACCATGGCTGCTTGGGCCATAAGGAAGTCACCACAATAATCTTGGGAGACTCCTCCTAAATATTCAGGTGTACCCAGACATTAGTGGATAGAGTGGAATGTAATACAGAAACATTCCTGTTCAAAGAAAAGAGAAGACAAGTCATTTGTCTTCCAAGCCTTCTTTCATGGACTCCTGGAACAAAATTTTGCCAGCTGATTGTTCAGAAAGGAGGCAATGAATTCTATTTGAGGAATTCCCCACAGATGGAAGAAATCTTGGAAGACCCCCCCCAATCTAGTTTCCATTTGTGAGGGTCTGCCCTGGTCATGCTCAGAGTGTCTGCCACACAATTTTACTCTGACAGAATGTAGGACGCCTGAAGAGTGAAATGGTGCTATGAAGCTAGTTAACACGGCAAGTATGCAAGGAGGGTGTGAACTGGTTCCCACTTGTTTTTTGATGTACTACCTGAATGTGGCATTGCCTGTAACCACTTGAAGAGATCCAGAGGACCAAAGATGGTTCAGAGAGTTGAGTGCCTTGATCAGGGTAAGCATCTCTTTGATATTTATGTTCCTGCATCTGTCCTTGGTATTACACCCCCTGCACTTTTATCCCTCCTGAAACTGCTCCCCAAGCAAAGCTTGAAATGTCTGTGATGACTGAATCCTTTGGAGCAGGGAAGGAGAAGGGGGGGGGGGGTCTACTATACATGACAGAAACTTCAGAAAGCCGAAACCCATATGGCCGAGACTATGTTCGACTCCTGAAATTTCGAACATGCAAAAAAAAAAAAAACAAAACACTACATTATTTTAAAGCTGCTAGCAAGGGGGCTACACCCCCCACACACCCCTTAACTTTAACATACCAACTCTGAGATTGCACTACAGTGCGGTAAATGGAAACTCTCCCATTCCGCACAAAGAGGAGCTGCCCGTTCAGAACGTTCGAAATTTCAAAAGTCGAACATATGGGCTCAGCCATATGGGCTTCGGCTTTTTGGAATTTCGAACATCGGTAGGGGACCCAGAAGGGGAGACCTGGACTTAAGGATATCTATTGTCTCCACCAAAAGATTTTGCTTCTGACAAACCCCAGCACTGGGATCTGAAAAGACAGGAGATGTTGATGTTGGAACCAGAGAGATTTCAGATACCACTACATCTTTTCCATGTTACAGCTGAGTGGTCTAGTGGGCTAATATACTATGCTATATTTGACAGCGTCCTGGGTTCAAAGCAAGGCATGGATGAATAATTTCACTCTACCGCTGCAAGAGCTTCCTCTCACAGGAATCCCGAATCACTGTCTTTTGTACCCATTTACTCTCCACCTTATAATACGCTTTCCCATTTCTAACTATTAACCTAAACAAATCCGACCTTTTGAAACTATCTACCTGCTACAATAAAATTTCAAAATTTGCAACCAGTGCTAAGTTTCATTCTCATCACTGCCTCTCCCTAAGACAACTAGGGTGGTTAGAACTCCCTAACCTACTAAAATACAATCAACTTCTCCTGACCCATCAACTGCTATACCAACCAAATAAAATATCTGCCCTCTCTGGTCTGCTCACCTTTCATAATACTGCGCGTCAACTAAGATCTTCCAATATTGCCCCCTACTGACTGTTACCAATTGTTTACATAGCTCAGGCCAATCTCTTTGTTCCCATGCAGTTGCTAAGGCCTGGAACTCTCTACCCCCTGACATCAGATGTCTAAATAGTAAACATACTTTCAAATCCCTACTAAAAGACCTCCTATTCAAAACTTCGATATGTTCCTGTACAGAACCAGATTAATTTAACCTGTTCCTGACTTTCAACATCCCTAGATTACAGGTGTACTGTGTAGTTTCACTTAGTGCACAGTACTGTGAACTAGGTGTTTAGGCCACCTTTATAGTTATGATTTCTAGATTATGACCCCGTTTGTCTATGGAAACTTTTTTTGACTTTATGTTCAAGCAACTGTATATTTGTTGTATAATATCTTGTTTAATTTACTTCTCAATATTCTAACCACTGTATGCTGCATCATTTGTAAAACTCTGATTTTACTCCTTTTATATGTTCTATGCTCTTTGTACAAAATAGCTATGTTTATATAATTTATTTTTATTATTTTTTTATAATTTTTTACTATGTATCTGGAGCTTTTCTCCCTGGGCCTCTGCTGAAAACGGTCACCTTGTGTCCAGTCGGACTAACCCGGTAAACAAATGGAAAATAAAAATAAATAAATAAATAATATGTGCAGTCTTGTCAGGGGTATCTTGAGAATCCCAGATGCCATGACCCAAAGTCCTGAGGTACTCTCTTGAAATAACTGGTGTCTGAGTGGAAAACCTTAGAAATAGATCTGAATAATAATCTATGTTTTCCTATGGAAGAAAAGCTCTTTGAACTGAGGTGTCTAGCTGACATCCCTGGAACACAGTCCAGTGTGAGGAAGACAAGAAAGTTTTGCATGTTCTGTTGGAATCCCACTTGTGCAAGAGATCTCTCACTCGAGAAACAGATTCCTGACACCTTGAAAAAGATTCTGCAAGTCATCTAAATGTGGAAAAATGTGGATACCCTGTAATGAGCCACAATCAGAGCTAGGCACTTTGTGAACACTCTTGGTGAAGTGGACAGTTCAGAAAGTATGGTAGAGAACTGATAATGTGATATACAGATGCGCAAAATCTTAAGAAACATCTAAAATCTGGATGACTAGAGATGTGATAAGCAACTTTTAAACTCATTACAGCCGACTGCGTTTCCAGGCGTCTTTGCAGTTACCTCCTACTGCGCTTCTAGATGTCAAATATTGCTTGATCATATTTGCATTAATAATTCCAAAACCAGGCTACATATGAGGTATCAGAATATTTTACCTTAAAGCATACATGACGACAAAGACAGCTGTATTGATATTTGACCTCCGTCAATGAGTATTTGTTAGAACTGTAAGGTGATAATTTCATTTTTTAAAGGCTCAAGCCACACCCACTGGGAGTTAAAGGTACACATTCAAAAGAGCTATACTGGAGGGAATTATGTCTAGTATAACCAGGAAAATTTAAAGAGGAAGAAGAGGTAACAGGTTGTGAAGTGACGCATTTTGAATTTTGGCACCATCACGAACAGGTTTAGGAAAAAAAAGATCCATAACTGGTCTCCAAGCATTTTCGTTCTTTGACTGTAGGAACATCCTTGAAGAAAATCTCCACACCTGGAAAGGAGGAACTGGTCCTATCACTCTTTGGAGTAGTATGTGATTAAGAACAGGTGGGAAGGAGGAACTTCCTCCCACTGCCATCTGTAACCTTGATGAATGATTTTCAGAGCCCATTTCTCTGAAACAATCTGTTGCAAAAAGAGAAAACGGAGATTCAGACTTTCTCAAAGAGAAAAGTGGCCACGATGAGAGGAGGTCAAAAGGTCTCTTGAACAGTCATTCATACTTTAACAGACTGCCCTTGGTTTTGGGAGGTTTTTAAAATTCTTTTTGAAACCCTTTGCCATTTTTTTAAATGTCTGCTTACCTGAATTCTGTTGACGTAATTTATTCTGTTTTTTTTGTTAAAACTGGATAAAAAAAAAGAAAATCCCTTGGACTATTTGGAAAAGGAGGGCTGAAATATCTTAGGATTCCTCAGATCAGCTAGACCCCTACATAACACTTTTTGAACACTTCTGCAGCAGAGGGGTCAAACACCAACTCTTGATCCAAGGGAGAATTTAAAATCTAATTTTTTACATCATCTGGGAGGTTCTGAGAATGCAGCCAAGCTAACCTCCTTAAAACAGTACCAGTGGCCAAGTCCTGGAAAAAGTATTACCTGAGTCATACACACACTGCAAACAATGAGTAGTGACCTGTACAATAGAATAAACAAAGTTATTTACTTAAAGCAGATTTTTCTTCACAAAGAGTGACTGTAGATAAAATATTCCTCATACTTTCACAAACATATGAGCTCGACACTTCAAAATTCTGAAAATCAAAGAAGCAGAAGCATACCCGTTTTCCCCATATCTACCAATAATTATCCCATCCTTATTAGGAAGAGTACAATTGGAATTAACTAAGTGCTTAGCAGCAGTGGAATCAACTATGGCTGTAGTTGCTGGGTCAGGTTTGGGAATAGTGTATAAAAATTTAAAAGATTGAGGAACTTTACATATCCTTTCTGCCTTTTTAGGGACAGCTGGCTATCAGGAAAACTGCAGGCAATAAGACACACATCCTCTAAAACAGAGGACAGAAGAAATGAGTAGAAGTTCTAGAAAATCCTTCTATTAAAAACTCATACTATTTTCTGAGCGACTGAGAAACCTCGGTATTAGCGCACTAAAAACACTGTGACATTCTAGCAATCATCTAAGACAAAGAGAGACCCCGGACAGGGAGAATCAGAAAATGAGCTCTTCTCTGACTGAATCAGAAATTTGAGGACAAAACCCTGAATCCATCTCTCTATCTTCCTGTTCAGATTTAGAATCTAGAATCTCTTCAGGAAAAAAGGAAGCTATCTTTTTTTTTTTTTTTACCAGAAATTACTTTACAAGCAGGATCAATGACCAGAATTAAACCCCAAGCCAGTCTCAGTAAACTACTCATATCTAAAGAAATCTGAGGAGTAGCAGATACATGCTTGTTTTTCTGTTTCTCTTTGACAGGAAAAATGGGACCAGTTGCGTTACTAATGGAAGCAGCAACAACTACCCCAGGGATGGGCACAGCATTCTGTGAGGTTGGCATAATGGTTAACGGTTTAATTCTCACATGGGGTAGCTGGCTAGGCTTAAAATGGCCCACAAGGGCAATTAGCCTAGTACTAATCTATGAACAACAATGAAACCTTCCCTGTTTCCTCTCCAGGAGCGAGAAGAGTGGCACTCCTTTAACTCCACTGAGGGGACTCCAAAAGGATCAGAGGACATACCTAACCCTCAGTCTGTAATGGTATAAGGTGCTACACATGAGGAATCCAGGGTAAAAGATGAGTAGTCTGACGTACAACAAATGGCCACAGCAGAGTCATCCACCTGCAGCTGATGCAAAATGCTAGCCTGCTATGGTGGTAAAGGCTGTTTGCTTAACTTTTTCTTTTTGTGGCTGGAAGAACGACCATGGGTCCAGTAGACTGGTCCATGGTCAAGCTGAAAATGGTGCCTCTTTCCCATGGAAGACGAGCAGCAAATGCTTGTAAACTTACCAGTTCGCAAAAGTTATTTTGACACAAAAAAACACAGTACAAAGGATTTTAAAACACTTGCAGCCCCACAATAGGGAAAAATATCTCCACAGAAAATAAATTTTCAGCTTGCATACACTACTTTTAAACCGACAGAAATGAGTGCTTCATTTAAAAGTACATTACAGCCTCTAGATAGTCCATTTTACACTAACAGCTTTAAAATAACTTTCCTAAAGAGGAAAGTAATAAAACATCAACAAAATTTAAGAAAAGGAACTTATCTGACCAGTAAAGAAAATCACAAGCCAACTCCTAATCCTCAAAAGTCTCAGAAGAACGTACTCTCCAGCGGCAGTAAAATTCTGAAGGGCCTTGCTCCCAAATTTGTCTTTTAGTCAGCTCAGCTCAAGCTGCTCCTTGACAGTTTGGGTGCTTGGAAGGTGCCCTGAAGCTTTGAAAGCTAGCCGTTTGTTATCCCCTTGGCAGACTATGACCCATACAGCTAAGGCTACTTCAGTAGTGATCAATATGAAGAATATCTGATAGTGTACCTCTTTGTGGACTTGAGTCTCCCAGAGAAATGAAAGATGAAAAAAGAAGTGAAACACTGCTAGTTGAAGATAATCCCGCCTCTGGGCAAACCAAGAGACCACAATCAAGCAAACCTACCTATAGGACACAACAGCCCTAGACAGTCACCGAACAGAATCTGAGGCAACATTCTAGTCACCCAAGAAGCATCAAGAAAAAACACTGTACTGGTTTTGCAAGGAGTCTTATTCTGCTTTCTTCTAAAATTTGGAATTTTCACTAAAGAAAAAAGAAAGAGCACATGAACAGATGAACATTTTAAAAGAAACAGAAGGTGTAGATGACATGTGTGCTTATATTACGGATTCAAAACTTCAAAATGTGTGCCATAGCAGGTGAATGTCCATCCCTAAGTTCAAGAATTACCTGAAATAATGTCACATGCCAAAAGAGGATAAGCTCAAACATAAGACCCACTAAGGAGGTTCCCCAACATTAGGTATGGTTGTTTTTCAGTTTAGTTTGTTGAATTACAACTTTTTAAAACTGTAGGTTTTCAGCTCATATTCTGCAAAACAGTTCACCGTATAATACTTCACATCTAAAGACTTTATAGCTTTAATGTCTAACTTAAAGTTAGAGTAAAACATTTGGAAATATACTATCAGAGATAAAAAATGAACTAAAAGATAAACCTGGAGAAATAACTTTTAATGATAACACTAATGTGAGCACTTTCATCTCAATCACTAAGAGTTAGCTTAATGCAAAGACAACTACCTAAACACACCTTTAAGTACAAATCCTGTATTATAAATTCAACCAATGCAATGCTGAAAATTAATAGAAATGTAAAGTATCTTAAGGGATTTCTATTCGGCACAGATTTAAAATTCACATGCTCGTTTGAGCCAGGAAATGAAGGTGCACTGCAATTAACCTGTCAGCCATATTCCTTAAAACTCATATCACATTTTGTAGAGCACATAAATAATAATTTAAAATAATAAAATTTAAAACATAAAATAGGAATCTTTTAATACTGATACAACTTAATGTTTGAGCAGTACATTTTCATTTTGTGGTCTTAGTAGCATAATTATGCTAACACACACTGAAATTTAAGGACCCAGAAGTATGTCCAAAATAAAACTTATAGCAAGATGTGCAACCAACATCAACAACATTCTTAGACATATGATCAATATATCCACGGGATTTACAACTGGGCATAGTATTATTTGATTAGAAGGATTGAGTGTTCTCCAAAAATCTATATACTTACAGTTATTGCAGAAAAAGTATACTGCAAACCATTCACATAGAAATTACATGAAAATAGGAACTCATGCCCAAATCATTTTGATGTTACTTTCGTTTACAAAAACGGGATCATTTTCAACTAGAAACTTCAACATCACTTAGCAATGTACACCAATTCAGTGCAACTATGTTTTTGAAGGAAAAGGATCCAAACCGAAAGCTAATGCAAAACACAAAGTCCTATTTTCTGGCTGCATGGTACTAGTATTATCAAATTTAAAATTTATATCACACAATGGTTTATACATTGAAACCTTCTCAGTTCCTGTGGCAGTTGGCGACTTGAAAGCAATGGAGGAGCTGCTGGAAGGATCTAATAAATGGAGCTACATTCTTACAGTGGCACCTTCCAGCATGGACACAATGGTATAGAATGAGCTGATCACAGATGCCACAGAGGCAAGGCTGGCAAAGGAGGAGGCGAGAACAAAGCTGTTGAAGGTCAGCTATCCTATTCCAGGGAGATGGCGAGTAAACAAATCACTGCCAGGTTGACCTCTGATGGAGACCACAATTCTCTCAGTCCAGCAACCTTTGCTTGGTGGTTCAATATGCAGAGCAGGTATACTGAAATCACTGCACCTCACTCCTCCTGGACTACAGATAACTGGCTTTCACTATAAGATGGCACCTGACACTCCATCTACTTCTCCTCTTTGGAGTCTTGCTTCCCAGTTCTCATGAATTATGACACAAGACCAACTTTCCAAGGAGAAAGGGACCTTGCCCATCCAAGGGATAAATCTGGAATTGCTAAAAAGAATATGGAGTACCCAACTGAGGAAATATTTTTTTTTTTTAGCTGGGATACTGGATATGAATTGCCTGGACATAGTAAGGCCTTGTTAATTTTAATTCTGGTGGCTGCCAAAAAAGTAATCACTAGAAAATGGAAATCACAATCTAGACCAACTATACTTGAACTAGTGACTATTGTAACAGAGATAAAAGAACAATAAGTGGGATCTTTGGAAAATGGTAGGAGTAAATTACATAGGAAAAAATGAAAATTGTGGAAACAATACATGCAAAAAATGTTTTGGATGAGGAATGATATTTAACAAAAGGCAGGAATTGAACAATTTATGTAATTTTGCTCTTGTATGATATATAACAATAGATGTGATGTATAATGTTTGTAAATGTGAACTTGTTAATAAGGTTTGATTACTTTTATATAAATGTAAGCATGTCTACATCAAAACTGATAAATAATACAGGGGTACCTAGGGAGGGCAAAGGTGGTAAAGGGATCAGCCTGTAAGCCAGCATTTTGCTGGGAGGAAAGGTTGAGGTGGTCTAAAATAAACAAATATGTAAATAGTCATACTTTATTGCGCATGCTAAACAGTTTTCCAACAGCAGTCTTCCTCTTTAGAAAAAATGCAAACTCTATTTTTGAGAAAGACATTCACTAAAGATGTATGATGTGGTTAACAGCTATGCCAAATTTGTAATCATCTTAATAGTTTAACTGTGCCCAAATTACAGTGGGGGTCAGTACGTTTCATCCACAGAATGCATCTGCCAGTTAAAATGTTTTTTTTGGTTGTGTACACCTCAAAAATCTGACAGAGATCTAAGGAATGAAAAACGAGTGCAGTAATGTATTTCAGATCAGATCACTACAGTCAGACACCTACAATGCAACTCACTGCCAATTCCCCATGTAGACATGAGAATGCACACAGACACTCACATTAATGGCCAGGTACAACTCAGATGTCTGATTATGATGAAATGAATGAACAAATAAATTAAATAATGGTCAAAGTAATTTATTTACACTTTTTGCTGTCATGTATATTACACACACATATTAACCACCAAATACAGCTACTTTACCAGGTACAGCTCAGAAATCTGACTGTGATAAAATAAATAAATGTACTGCAGTTTGTTGCTGCCCATCCATTTCAACGTCCCTGTGGGCAAACACATATGCCCAACTATAATCACTATGACTGTTTACACCTCAGATGCTTGACTGTAGTCAGACATATTACACAATGCAATCCATACATGCATAACACAGATGCACACTTCAATTTTAACTTCAGCTTCAATTTTATAAATTCATAGTTAAGTACCAGGTTAGCTGTCCTTGTGGGCCATTTTCCCTTTTTTATGCCTGAACTAACCTAACCAGTTTGGTAGAAAATAGCCCTATCCATCCCATGGTCAATAATTATATAGTACCTCTAATGCTAATAACTGGGATCATACCACAGATAATTTAAGGGGACCCTATGCATGGGATTAAGCAGTTAGGAGCTGCCTTTGTCCATTATTAGTACAAGGAGAAATCATGGGGTAAATGTTCTGCTTCCCATCCAGAGATGCAACCTGTGCTTTAATACAGACAGGGATTAACTTTGTTTTATGTGGATGGGGAGTCTGTTTCACAGCAGCAGTATCCTATGTGAGACATACCTGTCCCTGGAAACCATTCTGTTGATGTTGCAAAAGAGGGTTTAATCCCTGGACTGAGTATTTCTGATGCCATTAGACTTGGTGATGTGCAGTAAAGTCATCCATATTGAGATTAATCAGCACTAGTATATTCATCAAAGAGAAACAATGTATACAATAAAAACAAAGGGAAATTAACATAAATAAAAACTGTGTAGCAAGATTAATGAACCAACACTCTAAGCAAAATAAACTTAGTTCTCTGGGCCGATGAGCTTACTATGTACCAGATGCATCTATTCTCTGCCCCCCAGATCTAGTTTAACACCTGATACATGCACACATGCACGTCCCACCAGATCTGGTTTGAAGTCGATGAGGCAAGATAAAAACCTATGCCACTATCTTCTGACCAACTTCTACAGAACAACAGAGGGAGGAAGAATGCACACATACATGATCCAGATATATCCCAAAATATGTGAAACAAGGTAGAACAGTAGAACTCAAAACCGCTCTTTATCTTCTGTTCTTCCAACTAAAAGATGTTATGATCCTAGCAAGGAGATTGGGACAAATGGCTGAGGATCCCTGAGTACCGTGGAACCAAATGATGCTCGAAATCCTTTAGATGCTCTATGGAAAACTATGGACATAATCCTTTAGATGAATCATCCAATTTATGCCGCAGGTGGAATGAAAGAAAGTGCGACCAATGAATAAGGCAATAAAGATGCCACATAGCTCTATGAGTGTTGCCAATGAGTGATGCTGTTTGAGCCTAAGCACAGAGTCTAAGCAATAGTTATGCTGAGAAATCCATTTGGAGATAGTATAAGCCCTAGTTCTGGTTTAATTTTTTTTATGTAGTAAAAAGGACACAAAGATTAAAGCTGACATTTTCTTTGAAGGACACAAACTGAAAAACTGATTTTTAATTCTGTGAACATCCAATTTATTTTCTGAAAATCTAAAAAGAATTGGAACATTTGGGGACGAAAACTGGTCTGTCGAGAATTTTGGATTGAGAACTAAGAACAAACCTTTGGGACAAAAAGATGGGTTAGGCCTAGTGGATACAGAGATTCCTTGAAAAAATCAAGTACGAAGGTTTGATTGATAGTTCTTAGGGTGAAATTGGTCTTCTTGCAGCCGGCTTGAAAACTAATTGTCTTCTCAAGACAGATATTTTAACAGACAGCAGCAATGGAACAGATTTTCAAGCAGCGGTTTTTCAACCACCAAAGGCAGGAAGTTGTGAAGCGGAAGTGAAAATCAAAAAGATTTAACAGCGCAGCTCCTTGACCAAAAGGGTCAAGGAAACAGGAAACATCAATTAAGGCATCCATGGTGTGATAGGGTCTAAAGATGAGTGCCTGTTGACTGTTAATTTAGCAGATCTGCCATTGATTCTTGGTTAAGATTATTAGAAAAGGAACAAAAACCTGGAAAATCAATAAAAGTGAGGTCTAAGCCCCTGAGTTGAGCTGCAGGGATTAAAAAAAACCACTGGAAGAGGGGCGATATAGGGTCTAAGCCCCTGGGGGAGCCATCTTAGTGTGGGGAACTTCCGGGGATAAAATGTATTGAGTGGGTCGGTGGTGAGGTGCCATGCTGTCAACTCAGGTTTCGGGAGGTGGATTAACTTGATCAACCCGAAGATGAAGGGATAGATTGTGTTGTCGTCCAAAAAAAGGATTAGTAGATGCAGCATGTAGTGAAAAAGTAAGGGAAACCATACCTGAAAAGCAGGATCGAGCAATTAGTATCATTGTGACCCCAATTGAGAAGCTTGAGTAAGATTCAGGGGGAACAATTAGTATTTGTGACACCCAAAGTAGGGATTTTTGGGAAATGTTGGAAGGAGGGAATGCATACAAGAGTTGTGATGTGGGAGTCAAGGAGAAGAACCTTTGAGTTTTGTTTTTTGTGGTGTTGCAAACAGGTCAAGCACGTTGTCTTTTTTTTGTGGGTGTGCAGCTGCTGTGCAGCAGTTCTTCTAGTACTGTGGAGGCTCTGAGAATTGTCCTGTTTAATCTTTATTTCAGGGACCAATCTGTCTGGAAGAGGATTGCTTACCAAGAAACGGAACGAAGCTCAGCTCCCTGGAATGCCCTGTGGGCCTTCTGCAAAGGGGTAAGATCTGGTCCCTCCTTCCCAGTAGTCTCTTCTTGATTACCGATGTTGAAGTTGTTTGTTTGGATAGCTGTTTGCACCTGAGTACACCTTGACCACCTGTGAGGGAGTAGGACCAGGAGAGGGAGAACTTGAGAAGTACAGACAAAAATAGAATAGAAAGACCTGGACATTTGAAAGGAAATGTCCAGGAAATGGCCCACCTGCTGCCCCCTAACCCCCCCCCCCACCTGCCCTGTCCAGGCCCCCCACCGGAGGGGAAAAATAAAAGGTGGGCCACCATCGGAGATTCCCAAAAAGGTCTTCCCTGAGGTCAGATTGCGCGCCGTTAACCAAAATGGAGGTCCTGATTGAGGAGATTAATCAGGACCATTGAGTCGATAAAGGGATGTGAAGAATCCCTGAGTTGAGCATTGCCACAGGAGAAAGCCAGTGGAACTAGGACATCGAGCCAGTGGAACTTCCAGCACCATCAGGCTGGCTTTGGCTTTCCTTTGGCAGCTTTGCTTGAACTTGACCTTGTAGCTTGAACTTTTTGAGGAAGAAAGACGTGAATCAAAATTTTGTTGAATTTGGGTCTATCTCTCCTCCTAACATTACTTTGCTGAAGCAAGACAGAGACAGACCAATTGAATCTAATTCCATTCAGAGGGCTAGAAATAGGAAATGGTGGCTTTGAGATTGTCCAGTAGTAGATGCCTGGTGGTGGCAGTCAGGAGCCAGTCGTCCAGATAGGCCACAGGAATCCACACTTCAACTCCAGGTCACTACAGTCACTGCTGTGGTCTTGTGAATGGGGCTGGGGTGAGACCAAAGGGCATGGGAATAAATTGGAAATGAGCACTATGAAGCGAGGGAAGCAAGAGATACTTCCTGACGCCTGTATGGTATAGGACGAATTGAGATCCTCCTTGCATCCAAATATCCAGTCCAACAAAATGACAATGGACAAAGGGATGTCCATTCGTTGGAAATTTTTCATTGGATTTGGTTAGCCGGAATTTTAATCTGCTGACCAGAATTGGTCCCCTGTGAGATCCAGCCTTTTTTCAGGTCCCCTGTCTTTTGGGTTTAATTTCCGATCCGATCTGTCGGGATCCGACTCGGTGTCGACTTTCTTGCTTCTTGATGCTTTGCTGCCCGCTCCTGCTGGTTGGGGGTGGGACCTTTTGGACCGTGGGGGGTGAGTGTGTCCGTCTTTGGTGGAATCGGTGTAACCTCCGGGCATAATCCTGTCCTAATCTCCTCTGGAGGATCTCCGAGGCTGCTGAGGTGCGGCACCGACGGCACTCGAAGCACATTGGCGGCAGAGCCCGGCCTCCCTCATGGTGTGGGAGGCAGAAGGGCTCCTCGCTGCCCTCCACCCGATTGCAGGGGCCCTCAGCCTCTGGACGGGCGCTTCCAGAGAAAAAAAATTTTCCCCATCCTCTGCCTCTGAGGGGAATCTCTTCCCTGCCTCTCTGACTCGGGAATTTATGGAACGGAAACTTTCTCTCCTCCTTAGCCCCCTTGGGAATAGTCGAAGCCCTGGGATAATAAGGCAAGAGCAAGGAAAGTTTCCTCTCTAACGGCAGATTAAGGTAAGGTTTAACCAAGGGAAGAGTGTCAAAGAAAGAGGAGGAAAGGAGAGAGCCCCTCAACTTGAAGGCCTCAAAGGAGAACGCGAATCGTGAGCAACGAGCCAGGCTGGGCGCTCCAGCCAGGCACCGTGCCTGCCGCGCCCTTCTTCGCATGGGCTGAGCCTGTGCCGTCAGGGACGAGAAATAGAGATCAGTTGCGATAGCTAACCCCACTGAGACTAGGCCGAGGTAGAAATGCACAGGCTCCCCACCTCGAGAGGAAATCCCTGGCAAAACTGACCAGATCTGCAGTTCCCCTGTAAAAATGTGCCAAATGCAGGGACCTTCAGTGTAAGGTCACTGTCCAGACCTTCCGCATCGTCATTGCTCCCAGGCTCCTAGATTAGAGGATGGACGCGGCGGGACGCTGGCTGAGGCCGTCTCTACCAGGTAGCAGTGTAGCAGCATAACTACAGCAGAACACCCTCTCCACGCTTTCAGCAGAACGGTAAAGAGAACAGAGAGGCTGAGGGGGCAGTATCTGGATGTTCTCCACGGTCTTCCATGTCCCGGAGTTCCAACAACCTCCAACAAACCGACCAGGAGGGCTGAGCGGAGAAAGGCCTTGGAGAACTGGAGCCTCTCATCTAGCAGAGGGCCATCACTCATCAGCAGATGGGTTCAGATGAGAGGGGTCTGCTCTGCTGTTTGCATCGTTCGGAAACATTTCGGGAATGAGACATGGAGCATCATCAAGATCCACGCACCCTTGACCACCAAGCATCATCAAGACTCTTGCGAGGACTCTTCCTCGATCTCTTCCTCTTGCCTCTCTCTCCCTCCTTGGGGCTCCTCTCCCCCAGGGGGGAGAACCCAGGCCCAGGAAACTCCCAGCGGGGTAACCTCAGGCAGGGGCGGGCAGTCTCCCTAACAGGGAACTCTGCCAAAGACCAGGTCTCAAGGCGGAGAAGAAAGCCAAGAAGATGGCCGAAGAAGAACTCTGCCAAGACTCCTAGCTCTAATGGGACCCCCCAGAATCCCAGTCCCGTCCAGTCCCCCCGAGTCATGGAGGCGGGAGGCTCGGAACGCGCAGCAGTCCCCAATCGGAACCCCCAACCAGGAGAAGAAGTCCCCCCGGGTCCATCGAAGAAGTCCGAAGTCCCCGAGCGGGGTCGGAAGCGGGCCAACCCTAGGTAAGGGCCGGAACCTAGGACTCCTACGGCTCTGGCAGGGAGGCTCAGGCGGCTCCAGGCGATCGGCGCGTCTCGCGGCTCTGGGCCTGAGGGCTGTCGGCAAACCCAACTGGGTCGGGGCTGAAACAAGGGAGCAAAGACTGGAGCACTGAATCCCTGTTGACATCTGATCTATGTTCGAATCTGACTCTCTGGCCTCTAGATAGAGGATACTGGAACGCTAGGAGGCGGAGCGGGGCAAGAGTTACCGGCTCGGGCGACTCGCCCGGCGACTACTCGAGGACTATCGGCACGAGGAATCGGCGAAATCGGAGGAAATCGGTGGGTTTCCAACCAATGGAGACCATGAGACGATGAGCCCGACAGACCAGTGGAGCCTGCCCGGCCATCCGCTCGAGCCCCAGAGACAGATCGAGGGAGGCCATTCGTGCAGCCCGGTCCTTCATTTCTCGCCCCGAAGGAGAGGAGCTGCCCGCCTCTGGTTTTCGGTTTGATCTGGCGACGGGTGGCGCGTGGAGCTGGACGGAGCCGGGAGAAGGGAATTTTAAGGAGGCTTCTAAAAGAGGGAGGAGAAGAGGGTTTTCAAAAAGGCTTCTTTATTTTTCCTCTTGGAGGCCTTTATTTTTCCTTTATGGAAAAAAGCTGAGGGAAGCCTGAAACGCTGCAGGAAATACAACAATACACACAGAGAGAGTGGTCTGTGATAGACACAGAGAAGCTCTTTACTTGATGCACTTTCTTAAAGCCAGCCTAGGAGGAGCCTGAGACCAGAGCAATTATTAGCAAACAATTACAGATTAAACACATATACACATTTATTTTATTTTTTTTTTTTTTTTTAAACTGTCACTACACAATTTAGCTGCAGTTGAAGTTAGGTTAGGTAATAGGGACAAAAACAGAAACAGAAAGAGAAAAATAAAAATCCCTTCCCTTAGGATTTGATGCTGAAGGAAAAAACTGACAGGAAAAAAAAACAGGCCTTCAGGGCAGAAATACGTCAACCACACACACAAAATTCAAACAACACAGAAAACACACAAAAAGTACAGAATAGCTGTTAAAGTACAGTGTAGCTGTTAAATTCAGCACTTGTGACAGAAAAGTTAGGAAAAAAAAGCTTACTACAGTCAGCAGCCACTACTCAGCCACATTTGCTAGTTAGCATGCTTTGCTAGTGGGGGGCAAGAGATCTGGTGCATCCTGGGAGGATATAGTAGCTCAGCCAATAAGAGACTCAATAAGAGCATAAGCGTAAGCCAGTCGAACAGCCAGTGGGAGTCCGGACCCATTTCAGAAGGAATGTATGAGATAGGATCACATAACATCAAATACATCAAACAAAATACTGAGCTGCAGGAATTCCACTAGCATGGTGATAACAGATGTCCTGCAACCACATAAAAGTTCAAACT
Source organism: Protopterus annectens (assembly GCF_019279795.1). Classification (NCBI taxonomy): domain Eukaryota; kingdom Metazoa; phylum Chordata; order Ceratodontiformes; family Protopteridae; genus Protopterus; species Protopterus annectens. The sequence goes on from NC_056746.1 coordinate 229,038,626, forward strand.
CACTGTAATTATACAAATTAACAAAAATATCCCATTACACAAACTCCAAATTTGCACCAACCGAGTTTTATGCAAACTCCAAAAAGTTCCACTGCTACAAAAAGCTGGAATACAAACATTCATGTAGTCAAGTCCAAAGGAACCTTAATAATGTCCTAACAGTGAACAAAACTGGACACGGTCAGCTGCTGAAAATTCACTGTCCACAAGATTCAACATCTATAAAGCTAAGAAACACTACAGCTATCAAATATATTTTAAACAAGAAAACAGCCTTATTAGATTATTATTTATGACACAGACAATCATACATCTATATAAATGAAAAAAAACAAACATTGAGATAATCCTTGCCGCAAGCATTTTATATCACAAACCTTAATGACACAATTTTAGTTGCAAACATTATACATCACTTAAATTCTAGCCACTGTAAAACATTATGAGCTATGGCTCATTCAAATCCTGCCTTCTTTTAAACCTCATTTCTCCCCTGTATGTATTCTTCCCACAATTCCCATTTTCCTGTGTAATTTGCTCCTACCCTTTTCTAAAGATCCCAATTCCAGTTATTTTATCCGTTACTATATTCACTACTTCTATTACAGTTGATTTAGACCTTGACTTCCATTTTCTAGTAATTGCTTTTTTGGCAGCCACCATAATTAGAAGCAGTAAGGCCTTACAATGTTCTAGGCAATTCTGATTCTGTATCATAGCTCAGAAAAATCATTTCCCTAGTTAACCAATTTGCTCACCCAGTATCTCTGATAGAGTAGTCTGCAGGGAATATTTAATATCTTACAACTCATTACACTCCCAGAAAATATGTCCCCAGTTACCTCTTTCTACCACATCACACCTCCAACATTTGCGGACTACCTGAGGAAAAATTCTATGGAGTCTACTTGAGGAATAAAATATCTATGTGAGCATTTCCAAGCAAAAATCCTAAATCTTCCCACTTTTGTTACATAACTGGCAGACGTACATATATCCCCCATTGTTTCTTTTTGAATTACTTATCCAGTCCCACTACTTTCTAGCCTCATCTGATTGATTCTTACAGTTATCATGCAGTATTTTATATGCTCTACTAATTATTCCTTTTTAATAGCAGCTTTTGTTTTAGATTCTACTATAAACTCTACCAGTGCTGGGCTTCTGCTTTCACTTTCCCCTATACTCTGATATCAGTTCTTTATAGGGAAGGCAATCTCTAACCTGCAGTCCAAATAAGTTCTTGGCATCTTCCCATTCTATTACTTTTCTCTCTCTAGTTATTTGCTAGAAACTTGATTCCTTTGCCAGTTTTCTCCAAAAAACTCCACCCCCCTCTTACCGACTGTCTGCACACCTGATTGCAGTCATCCCTATCAGCAGAATCTCCTTTGTCCATTCACAGTGTTGGATTACTTCTTAGAATACTTTCTGCTACTTTATGAATATAATATTCTGCATGATTACTGTTTTCCTTAAAGGTCTGCATCCAAAATCACAGTCTCTCCTTTTTTCTCGACCTCCCCAGTGTCATCATCATCCATTTCCACTTTGAATTAAAGGTTTCTGCTTGTGTTATGTAGAGGAGCCTTAACTGTGTAACTCTGAAATACTCATTCAAATCTGTAATCTCAATCTGCCTTGTTCTATTAGAAGAACCAAGCTTATCCCACTTGATTTTTGACATCTCCCCCCGCCCCCAAATAAAATCCTTCAGCTCTTTATTAATTGCTATCCACAACTTCTTCACTGGTTGACAAAAATATGCCTGACCTGTGTAAAAGATTAAAGGGACTAAGCATTTTAACTGCTTGTATCTTACTATTCGAATCCATATAACAGAATTTCCAGTTTCTCAGTTTTTGCATTATCTTTTGTTTAGTTTCTTCTCAGAAATCCTTATCTACCACACCAGAATAATTTTTAATCCATACTCCTAGCTACTTCATTTTATCATGTCCTCATAAATATGGATATTGCTAAAACTATTTGTGTGTGGGTACATAATTTGCCACTATTGCCTTTGTTTTACCTTCATTAACTTTGCATCCCAAAAAGATTTGAACTGTCTCAACATGTTCCACAACACTAATGTCCTTTTCTGGTTTTATCGGGTATAAAATGTCATCATCTGCAAATTCAGCCAGGCTTTCTAGACTACCATACCAATTATATAATTGAATTTACGAGTCCCTTATTTTCTTTACCAATGGTTCTAAATATAATGCAAATAAAGCGGAAAGAGGACACCCCTGCGTGGTTCTTCTACTCAATCAGAAATTATCAGAGAAACCCACCCACTTTAATTTTTGCCTCCAATCCCTCATTTACCCTCCAATCAACCTTATAATTTTATCAGGGAATGCAAATGGTTCCATTTCCCTGCTCATGAAGTCCCAGTTTACTCTGTCAAGTGCTTTCTCTGCAACAAGACCCACCAGCAAAAGTAGTTTTTTTCTTACATTCTGCTTCCCTCTGGATCATCAATGTTCTGTTAATATTGTCAAATGTTTGCCTCCAGTCCACATGAAAACACTGAGCCATATCTAATAATTTTGGCATCACCTTTGTCACTGTTTTAGCCATGATAGCTAAACACTTCATAATCATGGTTTAGTATTGAAAAGGGCCTATTTGAAGCTGTATCTGATGGATCTTTACCCTGTTTAGGTATTACAGCTACGACTACTTTCTTCCAGGATGACGGTACTTCACTTCCTATTAAAATACTGTTAAACAAAACCTTCGAGATCTTAGTTATTTCCCCTCCTAGCTTCCAATTTCCACAGGAATACCATCTATCCCTGGGGACTTTCCTACAGATTGGTTATACATCACCATTTTTATGTCATCTCCTCCTATCCTATTAGTGATTGAGCCTCATCTACCTCTAACCTTGGCATATTTAATTCTACTATAAACATTTCCATTTATACCTTTTATTGATTTCCATATTTTCTCTGATTTATACAGACTTTTACAGAATTTCTGAAATATTTCTAATACTTCTACAGGATCTCTTTTTATGTTCCTTGTTACAGGCTCCCCATGCTTGGTGATAGCCATTTCTACTTTCAGTTGTCTGAGCTGTGCTAAATGTTTTTGTGCTCTAGAGTTTCTATTAAAACAGTTGTGTAACAACAATCTTTCTAAACTTGTATATATTATTGAAGCAATCCCTTATTTTCTGCTCAGCATTCTGTAGTTGATCCTCTTCTTGTTCTGTGAGATTCCCCCGTGTTCTACAGTACTTTAATATTTCAGTCCCTCTAAATAATTCTTGCTACTTCTTAACCATATCTCCCTTTCTTTTATTTCCACCCTATTTTTAAACTCCATTTTAACTTTATCCCACTCCTTAGCTATATTTTCAGAAGAAATTCTTATCTTCTCTAATAGGTCCTGAATAATTTCCAACAGATAGGTGGGAAAGTGCCAGTGTCTCAGTTTTATTTCATTACTCTGCGTTTTTATTTTAGTTATTACTGGCACATGATCTGAAATAGTTACTGGGTGCGTATCAAGACCTTCATTTAAATCCACATGTCCCTGTGTAGTGTAAATTCTGTCGAGCCTAGCCTAGTTTTTGCATCTTGGGGAATAATATGTAAATTCACTCTGAACTCCTATTATTGAATTCACATCTTCCATGTTAAATATTTTCATAAATTTCTTCAAAAATCTACTCTCCTTTGTTATACGTTCGCTTCTGGGCCTCCCAGATACATCTTCACTTTTGAAAATCAAATTCCAGAAGTAATATTCCTTGCTGAAAGCTGATTATTTCTTCCAGAATTTTCTTAAGCTCCATTTACAGCAGTTTTAGATGGAATATAAATGCATGCCAATGTAATCCTCCTCCCTTGCCAGCACCCCCGTAGTACTACAAATCTACCATTATTTTTGTTCTTATCATCTTCTATCTCCATTGGAGCTCCTATTGCAATTAATATAATTACTCCTCTTTTCTTTTGTCCCAGGTATTCTGCTGAATAACCATCCTGAAAACCTTTAGCAAATTCACATGTTCAGTTCCTTCCAAGTACATCTTCTGTAGCATAGCTATCTGCACTCCACATTTTTTATATTTATCTGTGGGACCAATGACTTTTAAAAACATTACAGATTACAGAGAGCATCATCATATTAAAAAGTTTTTATTCCCAACTTTTAGATACAACAACTTTTTGTTAAATGTCTAGTTCCAGCTTTTGTGTTACAAGCATACACTATTTGGTAGGTTGATCTTTTATACGGCTGTTTCTTGTCATATTCATTTGAGCTTATGTCACATCATACAAAACTTGTTTTTCTGAAAGCTTTCAAACAGAAAAACAAACAGACCGTCAATACTCACTTAAAAGCTATTAACATAATAAAAAAACGATGTACATCTTCAAATACTGAAGTGTTACCCTCCTAATAGGAGTAAATGTTCCAAACTGACAGCCACACTCACCGATTTGAGTTAACCTAAAGGAAATGTTACTCATGCTAAGACGCATGCTGCAACCTGTGCCTCTACTAAGTGCTAAGTGTTTTTCCTTATCTTTATAGCTTTCCCAGCTGGGAAAACACTTGAATGCTTTCAGATAACATTATCTCCTAGTCATTTCTTTTCATCAGATTCTCTCCTGGAAACATGAAGACCCGATTTAGAAATGCAAATAAGCATACATTTATTTGCTAGAAAAAAGCCTTATAATATTTGATATTTTGCTTCATTTATTTTTCTCTTAAAAGTTATTAGATCAAGCTAAGAGCCTTAACCCAGTCATTCCCCTATGCAAGAATAAGAAAAAGTACACTAGTTTTCTTTTGTCCTGCTCTTTTAACCAGTATTTTTCTTTGTTTTTTTTACATTGCACTGCCTACATTTCTTAAAACTGAACAAGGAGAAAGAGAGAAGGGAGAAAGGGAAAAAAACAGGAGCACCTGTTTACAGTAGTATCACCATTACACTTAAATAACCAGGGAAATTTTTACTTTATAGCATGCAAAGAAAATATTGCACTACTAAAATAGTACTATTAGAAAAAAATGTTTCAATTACAGTTAGCTTTCTCCTCTTCCCCTCTCCTAAGTATTTTATCTGAGCATGAAAACATGATAAAGGGCATATGCTTTAGAGTTCCCTACACATTTAACAAAGTCCAAAAAAAGTTCGATATTTCCAGATTTTCTTGTTTTGTCATGTTTCACAAACAGAAGTATTGCTATGTAATCCCACATTTGCCAATTTCTAAGTTACTGGTTTTATTCCTGTTCATTTTAATCTCCTAAATCCCATTTCTGCTTCATTTCCAACGTACTCTTGATTCTTCTAGTCAACTCTTGTGCTTTTTTCCTTCTGTCACACATTTTCTGTTGAAGCTTTGGAAAAGGTTTTACTGGCACAGTCTCTCTGTGGTCTTTACTACTAGAACAAGAAGCAGCAGAATCTCCTTCTGTTTCACAGCTCACTTTTTCTTGGACTTTGGTATCGCCTCCTCAACATGTACTTCATCAAAAAATGATTCTGTCCCTCAAGGGAATAACATTTTGAAGACAGCTGAGTACAGCAGTTTGAATCTCATGCCTGCTTTTTGATATTCCGTGAATAGTGGAATAAATTACTCCTCTTCTGCCCTGTGTACAATGAGTAATCATTCTCCACATTCTGCTTACACTTTTAGTACTTTGGCCTTCTGCCACAATTTTGTCAGAATCAACTATTTCTGGTAGAATTGCATCTTTGCTATTAAAGGACTAGGTTGCTTTCTCACAGCCAAGTTTGGAGCATACACATGAGATGTGCCCTTTCAAACACCAATCCCTGCTGTGAAATACCAGTCCATTTATTTGTGCTTTCATAAAATTAATACAGTCTGTTCCTTCCAGTTGCCACAGTAGAAGGTTTCAGGTTTTCCTACTTGCTCTGTCCTCTAACTCTATTTTTTAAACATCTCCTCTTAAGCAGCCTCATATACTCAGCCAGCCTTTTCTTCATTTTGACCTCTGATTTTTGCAGTTTTATCACCTCATTTGAATATCTGTTTAAAGTTTCTTCCATTTTTCCATCCTTTTGTTGTTTAAGTTGATATAGTCCATCAGTGTTTTGTTTATTTTTACCAGGTTTGTGTGCAGTTGTCTTATACTTTCCTCTAGGTAACTTGAAGTCATGTCTGGAGTTTGCACTGCTTTTTGCTAAACAGCTGTGGTACTTTTCCCAGTCAGTGTTTTTTTTTTCCTTTTGTAGCTGATTTTTTCAGGTCCTCCTTTCTTTTTTCATAGCATCCAGGCAGTTCACCTACTAGCCAGTTACTGAAATGTACCCAGAAATACAAGTCCACTGGCTTTCTCTGCTGGGTTTCTGTTTTTACACTGAAGAGGTAGAATTAAGCTGTTACTCACTGTACAGCCATCTTGGAAGTCCCAAAAGATATAAAATCTTGAAATCAATAATAAACACTGAATTCTGAAACAGTAGTAAAAAACAGTGCCTCACAGCCACAGATTCTGACAAATACTACAAAATCCAGATGAGGTCCAGGCTGGTAAAGTCAGACAGAAAACACATGGTGCCGAGTCCAAACCTAAAAGCAACATGAAAAAAAAAAACAAGTTTTTGTCTGCACTTGTGGCTGAGAAGGACAAAGCCTAACTCTTGCCCAGGTGACCAGTTAAAATAGCATCTCCAGCTCTTGACACAAAAGCAGGAAGTATGAGTGTGCCCATCTTAGTATGCCGGTCAAATTATAACCAATGGCCACTGCAATATATTTCAGTTTGTTTTCAGACACACACAGTGCAACCAATTCCAGTTCCCACAAATACACAACACACACACTAATGGTATAAAAAATAGTCATCCTATAGACTGGCTAGCAGATATACTGCTGAAATGGACAGAACAACCTAGTCAATCTAGAAGAGAGAGAGAGAGACAGAGATCATATCAGACTTGCACAGTATTAATTAAAAGAACATATTTAATAACCCCCTCCCCCTCGCATGTTTACACCTTCCTCCCCCCAAAGTCATTTATTTCACATTTGCTTCTCAGGTCTTCTCAAGTACTAATCACCTGAGACAGCCTCTGCAAATGGGGAAGAGGCTGCCCTTGCTCCTTCTAGCAGCCATACCAGCCCCAATTGAAGCACAGTTTCCTACCCTCACCCAAAACATCAAAACAGCCAGAAGAATTGCTATAAGATATAAATGGCTTATTAATTATAATGGAGTACACCTTAACACTGCTTGTTTTCATTCACACAAATTACAAACTAGAACTCTGAGCATGGGAAGGACTTTGCGGCTCAAGTACAAATCCTGAGAATGGAAATGTAATATCTAATAAAAATAAAAATAAATTAACAAATAAAACAAATTTCAAGCAGATTAAAGAGGATGCAGGCCAGTATCACAAAAACCCCCTGGTCAGTTCTAATTTTTAATTTCACAAAATGGTGTCAAAGAAAAACCTTGCCAAGAAACTTCTTTAACAAACTCTTTCAAAAAGTATCATTATTTCTTGCTAGTCTGCTACTTCTAATCATCTGCCTGTTAATCAAACTTCTGTAAAATAAGAAATCCTTGCCACCTCCTTTCTCTGAATAAATGAATAGTTGTTTCTAATACACCAAATCCTATTAACTTAAAAAGTCTAAAAACACTATACTATCTTTACTTCAGTTCAACTTAAAAAAGCTGGATGATTCAGCCCTAAACTAAAGCAAATATGATCAGGTTTTTATTATATATAGTGAGACACCAAACAAGGTTATATACATTTCTTATTTGTCTTTCTTATTTATCTTAGCTATAATTCCTTTAGTGTATGGTCTTTTTATTTGCATAACTGTGCTAATATATACTGATGCACTAATTATGTCCTTACTGGGTACAACTGAAATTTGAAACATCATGTGACTAACCTCCAGTATTTAATGAATTATGGGATTTTTAACTGTTGTCTGATGAAGAGGTAGATCCCTGAAAGCGCTTTACCACTGTTTTGTAAGAATTTATTCTTTGTAACTTTGTTTTGATTTTTTTCTTTATTTTTTGTAATAAATTTCCCAGCTGTGGTACTGTCAGTGCTCTTACTTTTGTTAGTTTCTATAATACTTCAGGACGAGTGATACCAGCAGGTGCTTGATGTCATGGAGTTTCTTGCTTTTTTCTTGTAGACTTTTAAAAAGGTCAGCAGATTGTTTGCCAAAAAGCACACTGTGGTCCAAAGGGGCATCCAAGCTCTTAGACTTGAAATCCTCAGGGAGGTTCTGGAGTCTTAGCCATGAGAACCTCCTGAGGGCTGAAGCAGATGCTGCAGACCTGGTGGATGCTTCTGCAGCATTGTAGCAGCATCTGATGAAATACCTGGCTACCTGTTGTGTCAAGGAAAGTTTGGCTGAGATGTCCATCTTGATGGAGCTGTTAGGCAAGGATGCTAGCATGGAGGAGGCTTGAGAGAACAAGTCTAATGCATACTTTGTCATGCGAGTCTGATAATTTATGGCTCTGAAAGCCAAACTTGAAGAAGTGTATACCTTCCTCCCCATCCTGTCCATGTACTTGCTGTCTTTGTCAGTGGGCAGTAGGGAGGCAGACGGCAACAATCTAGATTGCTTATCTGCAGTGGTGGCAATAGCAGCTGGGTCCGCCAGGGGTGGTTTGACCAGGAAATGTTGGTCCTCTGGCACTTTGTAAAAGCAGTCAGGACATTTAGGGACTGGAGGCTGGGAGTTAGGGGCTTTGGAAGCAGCGTTGAAGGCATCCAAATAAGCAGGCAGAAGAGGAGGAAATGCTGAAGGGGAGGGGGATTCCACTTGCAGCAGCTCAAACTACCTTTTTTGGGTGTCTGTCATTTGGGACGTATCCCATTTAAAGTAATCCATCTTGGTGATGGTCTCACCAAAGGTAATGTCTTCAGGGGAGAATCCCCTTCCACAGATTCCTCATCAGGAGAATTATATTCCTGGGGGGAGGCAATCTGGGAAACATAAGAAATGGACTCTTCTGGTGATCAGAAGGAAAAATCATGTTCTTCTTCTCTGACTTAAGGAGTGGTGGATGGGAGGGAAGAAGCAGAGGTAGGCCTAGGGCACAGAAGAGGCAGGGTGGAGGTGGTTGAGGCTGAAGGCCTGAAGGCCATAAAGGTATGCATGAGAGAAGAGGTAAAGGTCTGCCAATCCGGTGTGGCTTCTGAAGAGGTGGAGGTATGTTTAGTTTTTTGCTTCTTTTTGGCTGGGAAAGAAGGAGAGAGATGCCTGGCATCGGGTTTGGACAGTAACACATCTGAAGTCTGGATCCCTGCTGGAGGTACCACCAAAACTGATTCCCCCTCGACATCGACGGTCGATGTGTGGATAGGCTCCTCAGATGTGCTGATCGTTGACTGCGAAGCAGCTTCCATGAGGGACGTCGCTGCAGTTGACATATCCTCAGAGTGCGCCTCAACCCCTAGAATAGCAGTTGGCAGTGTGTCGGGAAGAGGAGCGGCAAGCGACGAAGGTCTAGGAACCTTGGCCTTCTTGCATGAGGGTTCAGGTGCGGCCTCCGATGTAGGATCCATCCTAAAGGCTAACCCTCTTGCTCTGGTTCTCCAGGTACAGGTTTAATGTAGCTAGATGGCTGCGCAAGGTTTTGGGCACAAATGATTGACAAACAGCACAGAAGGAGTGATCGTGTTCCTGGCCTAGGCAAAAAACACACCTGTCATGGGGGTCTTTATGGAGTATCTGGCACCCGCATTGGCACTATCCCTTTTTCCCTGACATCAGCTAAAGGCTACAACAACCAAGCATTGCAAGAACAATCGTCAAAAACAAGAAAATTAGAAACCCAACGGGTTACTTATCTTAGGATGCGACATCTGTGGAGAAGCGATCATACGATGCAAATGTCATCTGCGGCTGAAAAGTTCTGAGGATTTTATGTGCAGATGTCACATTTAAGGCCCTGGTTTATGGCCCTACGTGTGACATGCACACTGCAACAGCCAACCTGAAGCTTTTGTATAGGAGGTGACGTAGCAGTCACTTGAGGGCATGAAATCCCACACCTAGAATATTGCAACATAGGAATAGAAAGACATCATAACTTCTTTATCTGATTATGTCCACTTCATTCCATTAACCTATGGGACAGAGTCCCCAGCTACTATAATCCAGGGTGACCATCAAGGAATGAAATTCCTGAGTACAGCATAACCAAAAGCACTTCTACTCCTGGATAGGTTTAATCTGTAATACCTAATAAAAGTATGGGGGTCTGACCAAGTAGAAGCAGCACAAATTTTCTCAATAGAAACTCTAGACCAAAAAGCCTGAGACAGGACCATGGACCTTGTAGAATGAGCCCTTACTGTACCTGGAAAAGGAATACCCTTGAAAGAATAAATAAATGTTATACAGTCTTTCAACCATCTTGCCAATGCAACTATGGTGATTGCTCTACCTTGCTTAGCATATGAAAAGCTGGTCAGAATTCCTGAAGTGCTTGGTTCTATGGATATAAAAATGAAGCTGCCAATGAACATCAAGCAGATGTAAAGTGTATTCTCCCTTGTTTTGATACTCAGGAAAAAAGATTGGAAGATTAGCTGACTGACTAATGTTACTCTCTTTAGCCATCTTGGGTAAAAAGGAAGGATTAGTACATAGGGTCACTCTGTCTTTACGGAAAATCAAATATAGAAATTTTGCAGATAGGGCTTGGAGCTCAGACATGCTCCTGGCTGAAGTAATAGCTACTAGAAACGGTTTTCCAGGAAAGAAATTTCCAATCCACAGTGGCTGACAGAATCATAGTAAGATCCCATGGGGGAGAAGGATCTTTGACTGGTGGCTGGAGCAGAAAAGTGCCCCTGAGAAAGGCTTTACACGGTTTTGAAGAGGAAAGAGATAAGGACTCAAAACCAAAGTGAAAGCTGGAAACAGCAGCTAGTTGAACTTTAACAAGCAACTAGCACCATCCTTGAAAAGGAAAGCTGAAAAGTCTAATATGACTGAAACCAGGGCTGTAAAAGGATTTATCTATTTTTGTTTGGCCCAAACAGAGAATGTCTTCCACTTGCTCTTGTAAATTTTTCATGTGGAAGCCCTATGAGATGAAATGAGAAGTTATGTACTTACCATAACGTTCCATGTTAGTTGTCTTCTTCTCGCCTTCTTTCTTGCTGGATGGGTTCGGAGATGAACCTCGGCTCCGACTCGGCCTAATATTAAAGCTCGAGAGCTATTTTTACTGGCTCGAGGCTATACTATGTCCCATAATGCTAGGCGTGATATACCCAGATCTCGTTTGATAGCTAACACTATGGACATACATGTCCCACCACAAGAGAGAATATATTTAACAAATATATCTAACCTCCTCTACATATAACCCTTACAAGGGCTACCAAAGGGGAGCAAGAGAGCTAGCTGAAGAGATAACTCTGGTGACAAAAAACACCTCACACAAGATATTCTAGGTCTTTCCAGGCTAGGGGGATGGAGGGTGGGACGCAAGAAAGAAGGCAAGAAGAAGACAACTAACATGGAACATTATGGCAAGTACATAACTTCTCAATGTTAAGTTGTCAATCTCGCCTTTATTCTTGCTGGATGGGACAGCGTCCCTAGCACCTTAGTCCCGGGTGGCTCAATGGAACAGACTCTTGAGTACAGTGGAACCAAAATCAGCCAGACTTCTGGAGGCTATGTCCAGTTTGTAATGAGAAATGAAGGTATGAGGGGAGGCCCATGTGGCCGCTGCACAAATAGAATCCATAGGTAACCTTCCTTGAAAAGCTACTGAGGAAGCTAATGCTCTAGTTGAATGAGCTCTAAGCTTTGCAGGGAGCTCCTTATGCCTCAATTGATAGATTAACATGATAAGAGCGGTCAACCATCTGGACAAGGTTACTTTAGAAACTGGCCAGCCTTGCTTTCCTTCAGCGTAAGACAGGAAGAGCTGTTCTGATTTTCTCATCTGTTTAGTTCTATCCAGATAGAAACGTAGTTGACGGTGAATGTCCAAACAATGTAATCTTCTCTCAGCTCTATCAGTATAATTTGGGAAGAAGACTGGAAGATCAATGGTCTGGTTCAGATTTTTTTCAGAGAGTACCTTAGGTAAAAAAGATGGATTAGACCTAAGAGAGACACTATCTTTGTGAAAAACAAGATAAGAGGGGCGCACAGAGTGTGCTTGTAGTTCTGAAACCCTTCTCGCTGAGGTAATGGCTACCAAGAAAAGTGTTTTCCACGAGAGCAGTTTCAACGAGCAGGAAGCAGCTGGCTCAAAAGGAGGAAGAATTAAGGAAGACAGTACCAAATTTAGATCCCACGGTGGAGGAGGATCTTTAACCGGAGGCCGAAGTAATAGGTTTCCTTTCAGAAAGGCTTTGCAAAGCTTGTGGGACATAATACTGGCCTCTGACAAGCCAACGTGGAAATTTGCAATAGCTGCCAACTGGACCCTGATAGTGGTTGAGGAAGAGCCCATTTGGAAAAGTTCCGCCAAAAATTCTAGAACTGTTTGGACAGGAGCTGTGAAAGGGTCAACTTGATTTTTCCTTGCCCAAATAGAGAACCGTTTCCATTTACTAGCATACGTCCTTCTGGTGTTAGACTTGTGAGAGGCAAGGATAATATCACGTACTGACTGAGAAATTAAGGGAAGCCTGGCTAGGGTTGGAAGTGGAGCAACCAAGCTGTGAGGTTGAGAGATGGAAGGGATTGGTGCAGCCCACCCGATTGATGGGTCAGAAGGTCTGGCACTGGGTCCAGATGCCAGGGCTGCTCCAGTAGATGACATTGCAGGAACGGAAACCTAACTTGTCGGGGCCAGTAAGGGGCAATGAGGATCATCCTGGATCTCAAGGCAATTGCTTTCTGGACTAACTGAGTAATTAAGGGAAAAGGGGGAAAGCATACAGAAGACCCCGGGGCCAATTGTGGACTACAGCATCTCTGGGAGGGAGACCCAGAAGAGGAAAAAGGGTGAAGAAGTCCTGACACTTGCTGTTTTGAGGGGTTGCGAAAAGGTCGCAGCAAGGCTGACCCCACCTTCTGAATATTTGTTCCACTACTAGCTGGTTGAAAGACCACTCGCAGGGCATGAGAATGGCCCTGCTCAATCTGTCCGCTATGACGCTGGACTTCCGGGGAATATGCGTTGCTACCAGGAACCATTGAGAAGAGATCACCCACTGCCAAAGTCTGAGTGCTTCCCGACATAGGGGGTAGGACCTGGTTCCGCCCTGCTTGTTGATGTACCACACTACAGACATATTGTCTGTCTGAATTGCAATCGTCCCGGTGGGACGAGAGTCCTGAAGGGCCTGCAACGCCAAAAGTACCGCTCTCATTTCCAAGACATTGATGTGCAGGTGGCACTCGAAGGGTTGCCATGTGCCCTGGACTGTCCTGCCCTGAAAATGCCCCCCCCCCCCATCAGGGAGGCATCCGTAGTCACGGTGGCAACCTGAGGGGGGAGAACAATAGGTCTGCCTTGAAGCACCTGAGACGAGACCATCCACCAAGAGAGGTGTCTCTTGCACGACTGAGTGATGAGAATGTTGTGTGACATGGGAAGCTGCTGGAAGGATCACTGGGAAAAGAGCATCCACTGTAGTATCCACATATGAAAACGAGCTAGAGTGAGCAAGGTGATTGTTGCTACCATTAGACCAAGTGTTTTTAGTACAAATCTGGCTTGGACTCTGTCCTCCTGTAGTAGGATTTGGACATGGCTGCGAATGTTTGAAACTCTTTGTGTAGGTAGTTTTGCTGACAACTCCACCGTGTTTAACACGGCGCCTATGAAGGTAATATGCTGACAAGGCAGACTTTTCGAAGTTTATAGAAATGCCTAGCGCTTTGCACGTTTGTACAGCGTAATCCCTGGCTTGAAGTAGTTGGTGCCTGGTGGTGGCAGTAAGGAGCCAGTCGTCTAAATATGGAAACACCTGGAATCCTCGTAGTCTCAGGTGAGCCGCAACCACTGCCATGCATTTGGTAAACACCCTGGAGGCTGTGGTGAGGCCAAAGGGCAGGGCTCTGAATTGGCAGTGACTGGCTCCCAGCCGGAAGCGGAGAAACCTTCTGGAGCGCCTGTTCATTTTGATATGGTAGTACGCATCCTGAAGATCTACAGAGCACATCCAACTGTCCTGACCCAGAAAGGGTAGAATGGACTGTAGCCTGACCATCCGGAATTTCGTTCTTTGAACAGACTTGTTCAGCCTGCTGAGATCTAAAATAGGTCTCCAGTCCCCTGTCTTTTTTGGTACCAAAAAGAATTTGAAGTAGATTCCAGATCCTTGTTGGTCTGCTGGGACTGGCTGGATGGCTCTTTTCGATAGCAGCTTTGAAATGTCTGACACTGCTTGATCTCTCAGACCGGGTGGAACGTCTGGAAGAGGCCCTTTTGGTTGTTGTGGGGTGTGGATGAAGGGGATTCTGTAACCCTCGGATATGATCGACCGTACCCATTTGTCTTGCGTAAGGGAATGCCAGGCTTCTGGGTACAGTGAAAGTCTTCCCCCGACTGCCTCCGAAGGTGGGCAAGCTCCTCAGGGGTGCTGGAAAAGTTTGTCAGAGAAAGATTCTCTGCTACCCTGATTTTGCGGACCCCCCCTGCCCCTAGGGCGGCATCTGTTATTGTTCCCTCCTCTGCCTCTGGAGAGGAATCTCACCATGTGCGTCAGGCAGTACTCCCTGGGGTTTGCGGAACCACATCTTTCCACCCTTTTGACCCTTAGGGTATGGTCTAGAAGGGGTGGAAAAACTGACTCCCACGGCAGAGAGAGAGTCTTGCCTTCCTGCTCGCACCTGGTCAATGTATCCTTCACTTGAGGTCCAAACAAGGCAGAACCGTCAAAGGGGGTGTTAGTGAAGGACGCCTTGAAGGGGTCAGCAAAGTTGCAAAGCCGCATCTAGGTGTGTCTTCTTACAGCAACGCCCGTGCCTGCGGCCCTACTCGCTCCATTGGCTGCATAAGAAATGAGCCGCATGGAGGAGTTGACAATAGAGTTCAGGGTCCCCAGCTGGGAGTTTATCTTCTCCTGAGACCCCACAGCTGTTGGGTCCTGTAAGGTATCACCCAGTTCTTTAAGAAGGTCTCTCTGAAGACGGGTGAAATGGCACAGATAATTCAGCGACCACATGGCAAAGGTCGCTGAAGAAAACATCCGCTTGCCATACCTATCCATAGTCTTACATTCCTTATTAGGAGGATGGACAGGTACTGAAGGGTCAGCCAACTCCTTCTTAGTGGCTGCTGCCACCACCATGGCATCAACGGGGACATCCTTAGAGAGAAACTGCTTGTCTGCAGGGGCTGTAATGAATTTTGTAGGTCTCCGGGGGTTGGTTCCATAGTATCCGGAGCTGTCCACGCCTTCCAAGCCACTACCTCCATGAGTGGGTGGAAGGGTGAGAACCGAACGCATCCAGGTACACCGACTCGTCCTCAGAAGGGTTGAGGGCGGACCAGTTCCCCCTCTGTTTAAGGATCTCTAGGATGTCAGAAAAGGAGACATCCTCAGAGGGGGACCTTGGGAACCCTTCCGAATCATCCAGGCCGGTGTCAGATGTCACTGACTCAGGGGAGTCGACATGCTTCCTCTTGCAAGTCCTCTTTCGAGGGGGCTCCCCCGCAGGATCAGGGGAGGCCTCGGAAGAGGAGGAAACGCCCAATGGAGCGGCCTGGAGTGTCGGGTCTCCACGCTTGGGTTCGTGAGGGTAGGAAGGGGCCGAAGCAGGCACCATGGAGGGAGGGGCCGACGAGGCAGACCGTGGCGCCGGTATGGGAGCCAGCATGCTCCTCATGACCTCAAAGGCGCCCCTGTCAGGCAGGGAACAGGGACCCAGCTCCAAGGAGATGAGAGCTCCTCCCAGCACCGAGAGGGATGGCTCCAAGGCCGATGTCGGAGCCGAACTCACCCTCACCTGCACCGAGGCTCCGAGAGGGAGAACGGGGTCGGACAAGGGTCCGATGCCACTCGCCCCCTTGGAGCCGACGAGGGAGTCTCGGCATCCGGATCCCTCCAGGGACGGAGCCAATGAAGGGATCGGAGCCGACGAAGGAACCGATAAGGGTGGAATCGGTTACGACGTTCCCACGGTAGCAAGCCCGATGGCCTCCGGCTCCGAGCTCAAAGGAATAGTCGGAGGAGGAACTTGAGCAGGCGTTGGGGTAGCCCCTGTCTGTTGAGATGGGCTATGCAATAATTGGGCCAGCGCCTGCGACTTCAAAACCCTACTGACTACCCTCTCGAGGTCATGGTCCGAGAGCCTGGAAGACCTAGAGGAGTGAGACCTATGGCTCCGCTCCGACAGCAAGGGGGATTTCGGTGCCGATCTAACAGACTCCAGTGAAGGAGACCTGGAGCGCTTTCAACTTGGGGATAGCTCCGACACCAAAGTCGGAGCGACTGAGGCCTCAATGAGGCAGAAAGAGGACCGCTCGGCACCGGCTCCGAACATGGAGCCGACGATTTGGCGGGCTTTGAAGGTTTTCCGGTGGAGAACCTTCAGGCTTTAATAAGCCTCTGAGAATGAGCTTACTTCCGCGTTCCTACAGGACTCTAGGGCTGAAAGCGTGACAGATGGAACAAGAGTCCTGCAGGTGCAGAGGGCCCAAACAATACACACAAGAAGTGTGACCGTCTGTCAGAGACATCTTCTGACAGCACGAGTCACACTTCTTGAAACCCGATACCTTGGTATCCTTGGACATGATACCACAGGGGGATACAGTAGTCTAAACACTTACATACAGTAGTCTAAACACTTACACTAACACACGAAAAAGGCACTCTCAACAAAAAACATTTTTGTAAAGTAATAGTAAAGATGAGACAGAAATTCCACACACACACACACACACACACACACACACACACACACACACACACACACACACACACACACACACACACACACACACACACACACACACACACACTAAGGGGAATCTGTACTAACTACTAAAGGGAGGGTTAGAGGCCCGACCACCTTAAGGGTGGAAAAAAGGTAGGGAAAAACTAGTCGCTATCTCTCTAAATACTAATTAAATAAACTACTGAGAAAAAATCTATCAAAAAACTAAGTATAGATACAACAATTTAGAATACGACCTGGAGCCGGTGAAAAACGCAACCTCGTAGCTGAAGTGGCAAACGAGATCTGGGTATATCACGCCTAGCATTATGGGACATAGTATAGCCTCGAGCCTGTAAAAATTGCTCTCGAGCTTTAGTATTAGGCCTAGTCGGAGCCGAGGTTCGGCTCCAAACCCATCCAGCAAGAATGAAGGCGAGATTGACAACTTAACATTCAATATTTCTCGAATGGGGGAAGAAAGCCTGGGAGATCTAGCTATCATTGGAAGTGGAGAAACCATGTGGTTCATTTCAGGCCCTGAATGTCTGGATGCGGATGCCTCGACGGATGAGATAGCAAATCTGTTCTCAGATTCAACTTCTTCCAGGGGCAAACCAGGTGAGACTAAAGAAAGGTGATCCAGGTTTGTCAAGGCCAAAAAGGGGCAATGAGGATTACCTTACTTTGCAACCCGAGAGCCTTCTGTAGGAACCTGGGAATCAATGGAAGAGGAGGAAGGCAAAGAGTAGACCAGAGGGCCAAACATGAGCAAGAGCATCCCTGAGAGACTACACCTGAGGAGGGATCAAGGCAAAATACCTGTTGCATTTGTTGTTGAAAGGGGAAGAGGAAGGATCAAGGCAAAATACCTGTTGCATTTGTTGTTGAAAGGGGACACAGAGATCACAACAAGGATGACCCCATTTCTGGAAGACTGTGTCTGCCATGGACTGATTCACGGACCAGTCATGAGGCATCAGTAACACTTGCCTGAGCCTGTCAGCTAAAATGTTGGACTCCCCCGGAATGTGCATTGCTATCATAAAGTGGTTGGTAAAAATCTCCCACTGCCACACTCTCATTGCTTCTTGACATAGGGGTAGTAAGACCTAGTCACCACTCCGTTTGCTGATATACCAAACCACTAACCATGTTGTCCGTTTAGATTGCAATAGTCCCCTGTGGAAGAATGCTGTCTAGTTCCTGCAACGCTAGAAGAACTACTCTCATCTTGAGCACACGGACATGCAATTCAGTCTCCTGGGATGTCCATGTGCCTTGGACTGTCTAGCTCAGACAATGCCCCTCCCCAACTGGGAGGCGTCCATGGTCAACGTGGCAACTGGGGAGAGAAGAACAAACGAGTGTCCTTGAGTGATGTCCAGGGAATGAATCCACCAAACTAGAGACTTTCTGCACACACAAAACAGGCTCAAGGGAAGATTCAAAGGATTCCTGAGAAGCAGCCACTCTACTGACAAAGTCCACTGAAGTATTCTTATTTGGAAGCATGCTATCTGAAGAAGAGTTCTGGTTGCTGCCATGGAGCCTAATGCCCTGAGAACTAGAGAGGCTCGGGGTTTTGGAGCAGTCAAGATCTGGCTAAAGTGAACTTTAGATAAGATACCTTGTCCACTGTACGGTAGGAAAACAAGGTGGAGTCATCGAAGGGAGTATTAATAAAGGACTGATTGAAAAGCTCCGCAAAATTGCACAGCCTCATCCAGGCATGGCATCTTATGACAATACCGGAACCAGCCACCCTGAAGTACCCTCCGCAGAGCGACAAGCCTCATGAATGCATTGGCTAAGGAGAGCAGGTTGGCCAGCCTAGAGGAAAAGGACTCACATTCCTTGGTAGGCATGGACCCTGGGACCGAGCTAGAAAGTTCCTTGACTATGTTCCTTTGTAGCCAGGTAAATTATGACAAACAATTCAATGCCCCAAGTGCAAAAGTAGATGAGGCATAAACTCTTTAGCCAAATCTGTCCAATGCCTGGGATTCTCTATTTGGGGGGGGGGGGGTGGACAGAGGAGCTTTCCAGAGCCAGCTCTTTCTTGGTTGCTGCTGCTACAACCATGGCATCCATGGGGATTCCTTTAGTCCAGAAAGCTTTGTCAGCCAGAGCACTCAAAATTTTGTTGGCCCATTTGGGAATTAGTTCCACTGTATCCAGCTCCTTCTAGGCCCTTCACAACACTAGTTGGATGAGCGGGTCAACCGGGGGGACACACCCAGATAGTAGATGGGCAGGCTCCAAAAGCCACCCACAAAACAAATTTCTCCAGGGAAGGGTTTTGGGGAGATCAGCCACCCTTCTGGCGAAGGATTTCAAGGATATCTCCAAAGGAGACCTTGTCAGGTGGTGATTTGGGTAACCCTTTGCCTTCCTCGAAATCAGTATCTGTAGTGAGGGATTCCGTAGGGGAATCCACATGTCTCCTTTTACATGGTCTCTTCTGAGGGACCTCCTCAGGAGGATGCTCTAGGGAGGTGTCAGAAGAAGCTTGGGGATCCACTGAGGAAATGGTGTGGAGGCTTTCCAGGACCGGCTGTCCATGTGGCAGCTCAGAGGTCTCAGGCACAGTTCCAGTATGAGGAGGAGGAAGTTTTGTGGAGATAATGCTGAAGATCTCCTAGGAATGGAGAGAACCCTGTCCACCACCTTGAATGTAGAAGGACTCCAAACTACATGGAGTTGTCTCACCAGAGTCGAAACCACTGGAGCAGACACCTCCCGGAGAGAATGGGGCTCCCACTCCAAGAGAGAGATACATGGACCAAAGCAGACGGAGCTGAGCAAGTTGAGGAGAATGTCGAAGGCAAACAAGAGATCCCTATTGTATGCTACACCCTGGCACAAGGACCCAAAGGAACAGACAACTCCAAAACCAGGGGCTGAATCAGAAAATGAGCTACTGGATGGAACGCGGAAACCCTCATGGTTCCACATGCGGACGCAGTAGCGACAAGTTCCATCTGGATCTGTGTCTTGAGAAATTGCCTCATGAGCTTACCAACATCTTTAGAGGACAAACTTCAAGAAGACCCAGAAGAAGTAGTGGAAGGGGATCTGCAGGATCTTCATGGGGAACAGGACAGAGACCTTCTAGTATGGACAGGCAAGGAAGACCCCAGAGCCGACACTGTAGGAGCCGATGCAGTGGGAGCACCACTTGGTCCTGTATTATCACAGGATGAACAAGGCAGAGGAGAGGTTGTGGTCACTGAGCTTGGAGCGGAGAGAGATAGCTCTGAAGGCTTTGCCTTCTTACTGGGTGGTTCTGAGGAAGACCAGAAGGGAGACAGTCTCCTTGACTCCCGGTCTCCCTGGGCTTTTTTGAATGGGGTTGAGCCACTGATGTAGAAGGTATCCCAGAGGTGACAGAAGGAAGAAGTAACACCTTTAAAATCAGTTTATTCCTCCTGTCCACCAGAGCCAAAGGATGAAATGCCCTGCAAACCGGACAGGGCGCATTCAAATGTTGAAACCCAAAACAGTAGACGCATTCCCGTGGGCATCAGATAAGGGGATCTTACACCCACAGGAAGTGTACTTCTTAAACCCTAATGGCTTTTGATCAGCAATGAGAAAAGACAAATGCAAAGAAAAGGAAGAATACATATTTTTAAAGACCTGAAGGACAGAAACCTGAAAAACTAGACAGGAAAACTAGTGAGGAATAGAAAAGAGACAGGTAGGGAAAGAAAAGTACAATTTTGTACCTACCATAAATGTAGATGTCCGATAGATATGCAACTGCAGTCATAACATATGGGTTGTCCTGCCTCAGGCAGCCCTCGGTCGGCCGAATTCCAAAGTCTGGGTCTGGCGTCGGCTGGTGTCGCCTCCTCTCCGACGTCACAACGGCTGGAGTATAAAGGCATCAGTCGATGCCATCTTCTTCAGTGTTTCTTGCCCCAGATGCCAGGTGCCCTCCTAGGAAGGCTAAATTTGGTAAATGGATAAAATAATCCCAAACATGCACAACAGTAATAAACAGATACACCATAGGAGATACCCCCAGCTGAAGGGAAGAGTGGTAGGGACCCAAAAAGAAGGATACAGAGGGGTAGGAGGGTGGGAAAATCCGACTGCAGTTGCATATCTATCGGACGTCTACATTTATGGTAGGTACAAAACTGTACTATGTCCTTCAAGAATGCAACTGCAGTCATAACATATGGGTTGAGTACCATAGCCAAGCTGGAGGTGGATAGAACTATGATAAGGATGGTGTAGCTAAAATCCCCTGCAGGACTGCCGAAGCAAAGCCTGCTCGGGATCTGGAGTATAAGGGCAGGTTGTAGTGCTTGGTAAATGTATGCACGGAGCTCCATGTAGCAGCTTCTAAAATGTCCTTTGTTGCCACTCCTCTTAGGAAAGCTGTGGAAGTGGCTATAGCTCTGGTGGAATGTGGCCTGATATTGGCTGGCACACCTTTTCCATGGAAAGAATAGCAAAATCTGATGCAGTGTCCAATCCATTTTGAAATTGTTTGCTTGGAGATTGCTTTTCCTTGTACTCCAGCAGCATAGGCTACAAACAGCTGGTCAGACCTTCTGGTGGCCTTAGTTCTGTCCAAGTAGTAGCGTAATTGTCTGTGTATGTCCAAAGTATGCAGTAGTTTTTCCCCCTTATTTTGAAGATTGGGGAAGAATGCAGGTAGATGAATAGCTTGATTTAGAGACACCCTGGAAATTACTTTTGGCATGAATGTAGGATTGGTTCTTAGAGAGACTCTGTCTTGATGAAAAATGAGGAAGGGGGGCACTGCCATGAGTGCCTGTATCTCCGAAACTCTTCTTGCAGAGGTGACTGCCAATAAGAAGGCCGTCTTCCATGACAGAAATTGCATTTCTGAGGTTGCTGCAGGCTCAAATGGAGGAAGAGTTAGTTTTTCCAACACGTAGTTGAGGTCCCATGCAGGTACTGGCTGTTTTCTGGGAGGTTTGATATTCTTTATCCCTCTTAGAAACTGTCTTAGCAGAGGATGCGAAAACACTGGAGGGTCACAGTTGTACTTTGCTGAGATTGCTGAGGCATGAATCTTTATTGAGGAGTATGAGAGTCCAGTATGAAATAGTTCTGCCAAGTATTCTAATATTTGAGGTATACTCAGTAATGCTGTGTTCTGACCCCTGTTGGCATTCCAGATACTGAATCTCTTCCACTTGGCTGAATAGGTTTTTCTGGTGGAAGGTCTGCGTGCTTCCAGCAAGATCTCTTGAACAGATTTGGAAAGAGAATTTGGTGTTGAAGTCATGGTAGCCTCCAGGCTGTCAGATGCAATGTTTTCAGGTCTTGATGTAAGGTCCTGTAATTGTGTTGAGTTAGGAGCAGGGGCCATGGGGTCAGAGGCCATGGCTTGGTCCGAGTTATGGTCAATAGTAATGGGTACCAGTGTTGCCTCAGCCAGTCTGGAGCTATCAAGATGCCTGTTGGTTGTTCTGCTTTGATCTTCAGTATCACCTTGGTCAGCAGAGGCAGGGGAGGGAATGCATACATTTTTAGAGAATTCCAGCTGAAGGAGAGAGCATCTGTTTTCCAGGCTAGAGGGTGGTGAGTCCTTGTGCAGAACTTTTCCAGGTGATGATTTAAGTGGAAAGCAAAAAGATCTACGTCCGGTCTTCCCCATGTCCTTGCCAGTTGAGGGAAAATGTGAGGGCGCAGCATCCATTTGTGTGGATCCATGAAATTTCTGCTCAGATTGTCCACCAGTACATTGTCCTTGCCTGGTACAAACTGGGATTGTAAATGTATCCTCAGGCTCAGGGATTTTTCCCAGAGAAGCATTGTTAGTCTGCAGAGGGGGTAAGAATGAGTGCCTCCCTGCTTGTTTATGTACCACATGACAGTAGTGTTGTCTGTCCTTATTAGCAAATGTCCCTGTTTTAGTGTTTTTTCGAAAGTCTCGATGGCATGTATCACTGCCAACATCTCCTTTTGGTTTATGTGCAGATGTCTTTCCTTTGGCGTCCAAAGACCTTGAATGCATCTGCCTTCCATGTGCGCCCCCCCATCCATGGTCTGAGGCGTCTGTTATCATTTGGTCTGCTTGAGGTCTGTTGAAAGGCATGCCTTCGTTTAGTTGACTGGCTTGAGCCCACCATAGAAATTCCTTCTGCAGACATGGAATAAGTGGGATTATGTCCTCTAGGCTGTTGTTGTGTTGAGACCATAAGTTTTTTAGGTACCATTGCAGCTTTCTCATATGAAGTCTTGCCAAAGGTATCAGAAGGATGCAAGATGCCATGAAACCCAGGGCCTGCAGGATTTTCCTTGCAGGCAGCTGGGAAAGCTTTGCTAGGCCTTTGAAGTACTCTGGTAAATGCTGCTGTTTTTCCTCTGTGAGGTAGGCCATTTGTTTTTCCGTGTCCAGTTTGGCTCCTAGGAATATAATTTGTTGGGATGGTAGTAAGTTTGACTTCTGAATGCTGACTGTGTATCCCAAGGCCTGCAGTAGATGCATGACATAGTCCAAATTCCCTTTTAAGGTTTGTTTGTTGTCTGCTTGTATGAGACAGTCGTCCAAGTAGAGGTATATTTGAATCACCTGCAGTCTGCAGTGTGCCACTACTGATGCCAGGCATTTCGTGAACACTCTGGGCACAGTAGATAAGCCAAACGGCAATGCTGAGAATTGATAATGCTCTGTCCCTGCAAGAAATCTGAGGTATCTTCTGCAGCTTTGTCTGATTGGGACATGCAAGTATGCCTCCTTGAGGTCCAGAGTGACCAGCCAAGACCCCTTGCCCAACATGGGAAGAAGTTGCTGCAACGTCAGCATTTTGAACTTTGGCACAATGAGGAAAGTGTTTAGACTTGACAAGTCCAGTATGGGTCTCCATTTGTTTTCTTTTCTTGGAACAAGGAACAGTCTTGAATAAAATCCCTGGCCTTGTTCCTGAGGAGGAACCCTTTCTATTGCTTTTATACTTAATAGCTTGGAAACTTGAGTGAGTGCCTCTGCCCTTTGATGATGTGGCAGGTTTGGCATGCCTTGTTTTATTGGTAATGTATGGAAGTGGAATATGCAACCTTTGTCTATCAAATCCAGAATCCGTCCTTGGTTAAGATATGCCAGTTTTGTGAGAATAAGGCTAATTTTCCGCCCAAAGGTGCTTCTCTTTGAACCTTTGTAGGCGATACAAAAGTCAAGTCATTGTGATTGTCCTTGTGGTGCGCCACTTCTTTGATTTGGAGGTTGCCATTGGCGTCCCCTGTAAGATCCTCGGTATTGCCCTCTACCTCGGGCACGTCTGCTTTTTCCCCTTTGAAACTTGTCAGAGCCGGGTAAGGACCAATTCTTGGAGGGCCAGTTTCTGCTGAATCTGGGTGGCTGAACCTGAAGGAAATCCTTGACTGTCTGTACTGACTTTGCTTTTTCCTCTATGGATTTCAAAACATCTTGTGCAGTGGCACCAAAAAGCTTTTGTTTTTCCAAAGGTGCATCCAGTAACTTTACTTTAACATGGTCAGGCAAAGACTGATCCTTCAACCAAGCATGTCTACGTATTACAGCCCCAGTCATAGCTGCCCTACATGAAGCTTCCAGTGCATCATAACCACACTGCAGAAAATGGTTATTAACCTGCTGAGTGTTATGAATATGATCCTGCAGTGCCTTTTTATCAATAGGCTCAGGAGAGGCTAACTTTTTCTGTAAATCATCCAGGAGAAAATCTTGGTACTGAAACATGTGAAAAGGCAGTTAAGAGACCTCATGGCTAGGGTAGTAGAGGTATATACTTTTACCCCATCTCTCCAGGGACCTTGCTTCTCTGTCAGCTGGCAGTGGGTTTTGGCAGAGGAGGAAGCCACTCCTTCGGGCCCTGTGAAATAGTTTCTAGGTCCACAGAGTGAGCCTTAAAAGGTGCTTGTGAGTGTCAGGGACCCTGTAATATCTGTCCGGCTTGACAGGAGCAGGAGGAAGAGAATCAGGGTTGGCACTGGAGTCAGAGAAAACATCATCCAAAACATCCATAACTGGAGGGATAGCCAAGGGTCTGTGCTGGGAAGCTTGAGGAAAGTACGAAGCCTTTTCCTGGAGTCAGAGAATTCCTGACCCTGCCATTGAAAATGTTCCCTCATGGAATACAGGACTTCACCAAAAGAGAAATCCTCTGGAGGGGAGGCAGAGGGAATTGATTCCTCAGCATCAGAGTCCTCGTAGGCCTGGAAGGGTTCTTCTTGGGTATCAGAATGCTCAGAATCCCCAGAGGCTTCATCCGAGGAGAGGTCGTCCGCCTGCTCAGTTCTAGGCCTTTTTTCTGCAGGTGGCTGAGAACCCCTGTCCGGATGAGGCTGAGACCCCCTGATAAGGGAAATAAGATCTGCAGCCAGAGACATGATCTGCTTATCAGATGAAGGGGCCTGGGCAGGTTTAGGATGGGCCTTGGCCTGACTGGCGGCCTTAGCACGTGCAAAGGCCTTAATGGACATGGAAACAGGAGGCCTAGCAGCCCCACATGCAGGCGTTACCTTGTCCACAGGAATGGTGTCGGGTAGATCCAGAACTTCGGTTTCCGGAGGAAAATCCACAACCGGCACGGGAGAGATCTCCGAGACCGAAGGTCGTGTTAACGCTGTGTCGTCGGCCTGGAGCGGTTGATTTACCACTTCTGAGGGGACCGGAGCACTAGCAGAGGATTTAGGGGTAGCATCGGTAGTGGACGCGGGCCGAGGATGACGGTCCCGGTCCTTGCGTTTTTAGCAGATTGGGTTGTCGGTAGATCCGACGGCATGATATACGCAAAGGATTCACCGAAAAAGTCCTCGGTGAATTCTGCTCGGCGCCTGAGAGTGCGCTTATTAAAGCAAGCACAGGCAGCACAGGCCGAGACGTCGTGGTCTGGGCCCAGGCAAGGGAGGCAGAGAGAATGGAAGTCCTTATGAGGTATTTGTTTACCACAAGACAAACAATTATTAACTTTCTCAATTTGTTCTGACATCGGCTGAGGCAAGAATAAATGTTCCCCAACGGGGTACTTAGCTTTTAGATGACTTCGGTACTGAAAACACAGGAGCTGACCGGCCGACACTTGCGAACTGCTTCTGCTTCGGGCACCGCGCGGCAAGAAAGACTGAAGAAGATGGCGTCGGCCGATGCCTTTATACTCCAGCCGTTGTGATGTCGGAGAGGAGGCGACACCAGCCGACGCTGGACCCAGACTTTGGAATTCGGCCGACCGAGGGCTGCCTGAGGCAGGACAACCCATATGTTATGACTACAGTTGCATTCTTGAAGTACATCGATAATTAAAAAAACACTCCCAAACTCACACAGAAGCTCAAGCCAAGGAACTTGATGCAAACTCTAAACGGCAAATGAGATAAGAGTTACTGGGGGGGGAGCATTAGGGGTAGGGAGGAGAAGTTCAAGTCAGGAGTCCTGAGCTAGAAGAAGGCAGCCGGTCGGTTCTGACCCTCAGGACTGTATTCCCACAGCTTAATGGAATGAAGTGGACAACATTAGATCATGTCTTTACCAGTGCACCACAAACAAAATTGCGTAACTTGGAGCCACTATTCCTCCCATGACACAGTCTTTGTGAGGTAAATAAAATGGTCTTTAAAAATAAAATCATAAAACTAGTTTTACATAGTCATATACTAAATTAATTTCTGTTTTGAGAAACTTCTGTGCAATCTGATAAGTATCTTTTCACTCAATATATTTCCAGTCCATGCGAAATCACAAGAGTTTCAGCATTAGCCACCCTTTCCCACCACTTGAAGTGGATGGAATACAGGGATGGGGTCCTTTTGAAGTTTAATAATTCCAAACAAACCTAGAGCCCATGGTTTTAGCTACTGTAAAAATTCAGCCTCTTGTTTATATGACAAAAACAGGAATCAGAAGGGATTTCCAAGATGTCTGCACATTCATCAACAGCTTAAGTTTAGCTTTTCCAATGTGCAAAAAGAAACTGAGAAATAGGAGCCAGTGATATTGACAGCTTCAGTAAAACTCAATTACTGGCTAGAAAGTACCCTGCTTAGATGCCTGTAAAGAAACTTTTAGAGAATGTGAAAGAAAATTAACTAGAAGAAATTAAAAGAAAACACTGGCTGGGCAGAATCCTGCAGCTGTTCAGCTCAAAGCAGTTCAAGCTTCAACTTTGGTATAAGAAATGGCTTCCAGTATTTTAAAGAGAAAAAAAATCAAAACAGGTGATTAAAATAAATGAAAAACTGGAAGAGCATATCAACTCAACAGAATAAACTTTAACTGGCTATTCAAATGAACTCATAAAACTGCAAACATCAGAGAGCGAAATGAGAAAAAGGATGGCTGAGTATGAGACTTCTCAAGAAGAGCTTTTTCAAAAAATGTTAAAGACAGAAGACTGAGCACTTGAGAAAAACTGAGATTTTCTGTTGTACCCGAGAAACTAGAAGAAAGCACAAATAAGCAACTGTTCTGGTATTCCAGGACATGATTTGTTAACTGAAACTTGGAGCCACTACTGCTCCCATGCCAAAGCCTTTGTCAGGTAAAAAAAAACTGTCTTTAAAAATAAAATCATAAAACTAGTTTTACACAGTCATATACTAAATTAATTTCTGTTTTGAGAAACTTCTGCGCAATCTGATAAACATCTTTTCATCCAGTATATTTCCAGTCCATGAGAAATCACAAGAGTTTCAGCATTAGACACCCTTCCTCACCACTAGAAGTGGTTGGAATACAGGGATGGGGTCCTTTTGAAGTTTAATAATTCCAAACAAACCTAGAGTCCATGGTTTTAGCTACTGTTAAAAGTTCAACCTCTTGTTTACATGAATATGAAACTTCTCAAGAAGAGCTTTTTCAAAAAATGATAAAGACAGAAGACTGAGCACTTGAGAAAAACTGAGATTTTCTGTTGTACCAGACAAACTGGAAGAAAGCACAAATAAGCAACTGTTCTGGTATTCCAGGGCATGATTTGTTAACTGAAAGGGCACACTGAGTGCATGCTCCAAACCTGGCTATGAGAAAGCAGCCAAGACCTGTATTAGTAAAGATGCAATTGTATCAAGTGATCCTGACAAAACTGTGGAAGAAGGGAAAAGTATCAAACATTGGACACAGCAGAATGTTTGTGGAAAATGATTATTCACTGTAAACAAAGCAGAAGAGAAGCAAATGTATGCCAGCAATCAGGGAAAGTCAAGGAGGTAGTCCTGAGATTCAAGCTGCTGCAAACAGCTGCCTTCAGAATATATTTTTCCTCAAGGATAAAAGTAAAGCAAAATCATAAATAAAAAAAGTTTAGCCAATACATAAAGTGAGGCAGCAAATAGAAAGGGACTCTGCTTCTCATTCTTCTGACAATAAAGCTCATAGGGAAACAATGCAAGGGAAACATTTCTGAATGCTTCAAAGGAAAATGCTTGGAAGACTGAAAAGACACAGGAGTTTACTAAAAGAATCAGGAGTGCCTTGGACTTGAACCAGAGTCTGGTGTTTAGAGATGGAGATGAACAGGAAGTACAGATACCATGAAATTAGTGAATGAATAGGAGACTATAAGGCATGAATTATATATGTGAAATACAGCTTTCCAAGAAAAAGTGGCAGAAACACTGGAATTTTGTTAACTAAGTTAAACTTGTGGATGGGAAGCAAAACATAGCCTACTTAATGTTATTAATGTCTAGAAGAACACTAAAAGGAAAAAGTAACTGCAAGTAAACATTTTTGTTCATGACATGAACTGTATGTTATATACAGAAAGCAGTTGTGTGTAGTGTACCTAGAAATATTTTAAATGTGGGGGGTTCAGTGACTACTATATGTACAGAGAGATTAAAGTAACCGAATAACTATAATATATCTAGGCTTTACAGTATAACAAGAGAAGAAAGGCTGGACAAAAGAAAACTTATGTTAATATGCTGTCATCTGAAGTTACTGGGGTAGGTTGTAAGAGTGCACCAATTTTATTACATGCAGAAATAAGATATTTTCTCTTATGTTCACAAGGGTAAATGATTGATAAGTGTCCTTGGCTGAAGCTGTAAAAAAGAAGTTATGTACCTACCATAACGTTCCATGTTAGTCGTCCTTCATCTCGCCTTCCTTCTTGCTGGATGAGTTTGGACTTGGCCACTTTCTATAGCTCAAGAGCTCTTTACTGGCTCGAGGCTACCCCCTTATCCCACAATGCCCAGCGTCAGCTACCCAGATCTCATTTGAGATAGCTCACACTAGACATAATCATAGAAGATAATCCATTATTATTAAACCTGGATATACAGTAAATTGTCATGGTTTGCTTGGGAAGCAACTAAGAACAAAACAAGTTAGCCAGTGAAACCATTAAAAAATTCCTCTCGATCCTCGAGGAAGAGGGAAGGAGGGAGGGACGCAAGAAGGAAGGGGAGATGAAGGACAACTAAGAAATCCAAAATTTCATGTACAGGAGCTGTAAGGGGATCTAAATTCCTGGATTCTGCCAGTAAGACAATATTTTCCATTTGCTAGCATAAACTTTCCTTGTAGTTGTCTTATGGGAAGAAACAATAATATCACGCACTGCTGGGGAAATATTGGGGAGCCTGGCTAAGATTGGCAGTGGAGTAACCAAGTTGTGAGCTTGAGAGATTGGAGGGATTGGTGTAACCCGCCTGATTGATGAATCAAGAGGTCCGGCACTGGGTCCAGAACCCAAGGCTGGGCTAGAAGGTGAAGGTGAAGGAATGGAAACCAAATCTGTCGAAGCCAATAAGGGGCAATGAGAATCATCTTGCAACCCAACAATTTTGTTTTCTGAATGACTTTTCGAATTAGGGGGAAGGGAGGAAATGCATAAAGGAGTCCCTGAGGCCAATCGTGGACTAGGGCATCCCTGGGTGTCTGACCTGGATGAAGAACAAGGGAGAAGTAGCTGCTGCATTTGTTGTTGAGGGGGAGGCAAACAGATCGCAGCAAGGCAGGCCCCATTTGTGGAAAATAAGATCCACAATTTCCTGTTTCAGAGACCACTCATGCGGCATGAGGATAGCCCTGCTGAGCCTGTCCACTATTACATTGGATTTCTCAGGGATATGCATTGCTGTCAGAAAATGTTGGGAGGAAATTACCCATTGCCACAGTCTGAGGGCCTCTCGGCACAAGGGTAAGACCTGGTTCCACCTTGTTTTTTGATGTACCAAACCACTGACATGTTGTCCGTCTGTATTGCAATAGTCCCAGCAGGGAGAGAGTCTTGAAGAGCTTGCAATGCTAGGAGCACCGCTCTCATCTCCAGAACGTTGATGTGCAAGTGTTACTCGTGAGGTTGCTATGTGCCTTGAACTGTCGTCCCTAGATAATGCCCCCTCACCCTTTCAGGGAAGCGTCCGTGGTCACTGTGGCAACCGGATGGAATTCCATGAAAGTTCTGCCCTGAGTCACTAGTGGGGAGACCATCCACCAGGAAAGGTGTCTTTTGCAAGATTACGTAATTAGCATCATGTTAGACATGGGTAATTCCTGGAAGGACCATTGTGCGAAAAGAAGCCACTGAAGGATTCTCATGTGACAGCAGTGCTAAGGGAACTAGAAGAATGGCTGCTAACATGGACCCTAGGGCTTGAAGGACATATTTGACTTGAATTCTTTTGCTCCTCAGGAGAAGCGACACCTGTTGTCGAATAATGGAAACTCTTTCCTGAGGCAATTTTACAATCATTTTTCTTGTGTCTATCTCTGCTCCTATGTAAGTAATAGATTGACAGGGCAACAAGGCAGATTTTTCAAAGTTTATTGTGATGCCTAGTTGAGCACAGGATGTTATGGTGTAATCTCGTGCCTCTATAAGTTGTTGCCTGGTGGTAGCAGTGAGGAGCCAGTAGTCTAGATAAGGAAACACCTGGAATCCTAGACATCTCAGTTGAGCCCTAACTACTGCCATGCATTTGGTGAACACCCTGGAGGCTGTGGTGAGACCAAAGGGCAGAGCTCTGAATTGGTAATGACTGGCCCCTAGCCAGAGGCATAGAAATCTCCTTGATCGTCTGTCCATTTTTATATCATAGTACGCATCCTGAAGATCTATGGAGCACATCCAACTGTCCTGACCCAGAAAGGGGAGGATGGACTGCAGTGTTACCATCCAGAACTTTTCTTTTTGTACAGATTTGTTTAATCTGCTGAGATCCAGAATTAGTCTCCAGTCCCCTGTCTTTGTGGGCACTAAAAAAAATCTTGAGTAAGTTCCGGATCCTACTTGGTCTGCAGGGACTTCCTCCATGGCTCTTAATTCTAGCAGTCTTGAAACTTCTGTGACTGCCTGATCCCTTAGATTGGGTGGAACATCTGGGATGGGTAGAACATCTGGGATGGATGTTTTTGAAACAAGAGGGGGTTGATGGAAGGGAATTTTGTATCCTCCGGATATAATGGATAGTACCCCATTTGTCTTTTGTAATATTTTACCAGGCAATTGGGTACAATGAAATCCTTCCCCCGACTGCCTCCAGAGTTGAGCAGTCGGGCATCCCTTCAGGGATGTTGATAGGGTTTGGAAGAGAACGCATCTCTGTCACCCTGATTTTGCGGACCCCCCTCTGCCACGAGGGTGGCATCTGCCATTGTTATTGTTTCCCCCTCTGCCCCTGGAGGAAAAAATCACCACGTGCGTCATGCAAGGGTCCCTGGGATTTTCAAAACCACAACTTTCCACCCTTCTGACCCTTTGGGTATGGTCTGGTAGGAGTGGAAAAACGGACTCCCACATCAGAGAGCGTCTTGCCTTCCTGCTGGTACCTGGTAAGCACGTCTTTCACCTGAGGCCCAAAGAGAGAGGAGCCATCAAAGTGGGTATTGGTGAAGGACGCTCTGAAAGGTTCCACAAACTGACACAGCCGCAGCCAAGAATGTCTCCTAAGAGCCACTCCTGTTCCTGCAGCTCTGCTCGCTCCATCGGCTGCGTATGAAACAAGCCTCACGGAGGAGTTGACTACTGAATTTAAAGTCACCAGCTGGGTAGCTTCCTTGGCTGAAGCTCCCTCAGCTGTGGGATCTTGTAGGGTATCTCCAAGCTCTTTTAGGAGATCCCTTTGAAGTCTAGTAAAATGGGAAAGATAATTCAGGGACCTAAGGGAGAAGGTCGCTGATGAAAACATTTGCTTCCCATATTTGTCCATCGTACGAGAGTCTTTATTCGGTGGATGGACACATGAGGAGGTTTCAGCTAACTCTCTCTTTGTGGCTGCTGCTACCACCATGTCATCAACTGGTACACCTTTAGTCAGGAATTGTTTGTCTTGGGGAGCTGTGATAAATTTATTAGGTCTCCTTGGGACAGGTCCCATGGAATCTGGAGCTGATGAAGCCTTCCAAGACACTATGGACATGAGTGGATCAAAAGGCAGAGACACCCAGGAGGTGGAAGGTCGGGAACCAAATGCATCCAAGTATACAGACTTGTCCTTGGAGGGGGCTAGGAAAGTCCAGCTACGTCTCTGCCTAAGAATCTCGAGGATGTCCGAAAAGGAAACATCTTCATAGGGGGACCTTGGGGACCCCTCCGATTCATCCAGGTCTGTGTCTGAGGTGACAAGAGTCAGGGGAGTCTTGGTGCGTCCTCTTGCACTTTTTTCTAATGGAAAGCCTGCTCAGAATGCTCTGAGGAGGTGTTGTAAGAAGAGGGCTCACCTAATGGGGTGTCCTGGGCTATAGATTCCCTATGCTTTGGGGCTGGAGGAGGAGCAGAGGTTGGTACAGTCACCAAAGGGGACGGAGCCGATGGGACTGATAGTGGGGCCGCCTGTGGGGACAGCACTCTCCGCATGACCTTGAAAGCATCATGGTCTCAACACAAAGAGGGCTCCTGCTTCGAAGAGACAGGAATCCCACTCTGCAACAAGGACAACGGCTTCGATGCCGATGTGGGAGCCAAGCTCAACTGAGCTGATGCTCCCAGAGGGAAAGCGGGGTTGGAAAAGGGTCCGATGCCACTTCCCACCCTCGGAGCTGACGAGAGAGCTTTGGTGCCCAGATACCTCGATGGAAGGAAGAACCGAGGTAATTGGAGTCAACACCAGAGCCGAAGATGATTTCAATGGAGCCAAAGGAACCAGTATTGGAACGTCCATGGACTCTGGCTCCGAACTAAGCATAGTCAAGAGGAGGAATCGATATTGAAGCGGATGGAGCCAAGGCCTGTTGATGCAGGCTCAAAAGCATTTTTGCTAGGGCCTGTGACTTCAACAACCTATTGACCACTCTCTCCATGTCCTGATACGATAACCTTGAGGATCGAGAGGAGTGAGAAGATGAGTCATGACTGGCTTTGCTCTGAAGTAAGGGTGATTGTGGCACCAAGCGAATTAGCTCCAATGAAGTAGACCTAGCTCGTTTGTGGCTCCGAGACAGCTCCAAGGTAACAGTTGGAGCCGACGGAGGAGTAGTCTTGTCTGTGCTAGAGGGCACCGACACACTTGGTCTGTCAAGCTCACAGGTCAGTTCCGAACATGGAGCCGACGGCTTGACTGACTTCAAAGATTTCACTGGCTGAGATGCTTTAACCAGAGAATCCTGTATCAACAATCCACGGAGGATTAGCTTGTTTTTCTGCTCCTGCAGGACCCTTGGACTAAAGGCATGACAAACAGAGCAAGAGTCCTGCAGGTGCAGAGTCCCCAAGCAATACACACAACTAGTGTACCCATCTGTCAGAGACATCTTCTGACAGCATGAGTCACACTCTTTAAACCCTGAGGTTTTAACTTCCTTGGACATTCTAAGAAAAAAAGAAGGAAGTACCACACAAAAAGACACACTACAATAACAAAAATTATATTGATAAAAACCTTAAAAGGAGAGCCTCTAACTTAAATGGCTGTCCTTAAGGGGGGGGGGGAACTCTCTAACTTAAACGAGTTGAGGGAAAAACAGAAGGCCAAGCGACTAAGGGGCGACGGCCAACACAGCACAAAAAACACAGTAAAGGATGACAAAAGGGTTTTATGACTAAATAAACTTACAAACTACTTTAAAACAGTGAAAAAATACTAACTTTTCAAGTAAATTATTGAACTTTAAACAGAGAAAAAAGTTATACTAAGCCTAAGCCAGTATTGACGCAACCTCGCAGCTGAAACGGCAAATGAGATCTGGGTAGCTGTCACTGGGCATTCTGGGATAAGGGGTAGCCTCGAGCCAGTAAAGAGCTCTCGAGCTATAGAAAGTGGCTAAGTCGGAGTCGAGGATTGGCTCCAAACCCATCCAGCAAGAAAGAAGGCGAGATTGGACAACTTAACATCAAGTGTTTTTTGTAAGCAACTAAGCCTGAGAAATAAGACAAAATGATAAAGCCATGAAAAATGCTAAGCTGCTTACATCTGCAAAAGAAAGATGACAGCTTGATTTTTTTTTCAATTAGCAAATGTTTAGTGGGCATCAAGTGGTCTGCAGAAGGCAGATACACATTCTATTCTGAGTGAAATTTACAAAGATTCAAAGCTGTCTACTTTTACATAGAGACTGTCTGCAAGTGTAAGCAATTAATCTTGAGAGTTCTGAGCATTCTTTGCTGAGGCAAATGCAAAACTTAAAGATATGATGGCAAGCAGTTCAGTGGAAAATAAAGTCTGACATTATGGGAAGTGAAGAGACAGCAGTCTCCCTAGCAGCCTTATAAATGCAGTTAACAGAAAGTACTGTTCTGCAAAATCTTATCATAACAGTAGATGTCCTTCTCTTCACTGTTGCGGTATTCCTAACAGAAGGGATCTCCTGCCAAGGATAGCCCAATGTCTAGCCAGTATTACAAAGCCTTTAGTACTTATGGTTGCAGTATGTCACGCATGCTCCCAGTGCAAGGCATAGGCTAATACTGCAACAGTGAAGAGAAAGGCATCTGCTGTTATAGTAAGATTTTACACAACTGTACTATGTCCTTCCATATCAATGTTGCAGTATTCCTACCAAAATGGGAGTAAAAAAGCTCAAGAAGAAACTTGGAAGGAGGACTGCACTGGAGAGCCCTCCAGAAACCCATGCAGGATAGCCCTGGCAAAGCCATCTCTAGCCCTAGAAATAATATCCAACTTGTAGTGCTTAATAATATCCAACTTGTAGTGCTTAGTGAAGGTATGAACAGAAGACCAAGAAGCAGCCACAAAGGATGGAATTAATATGCAGACCTTTGAAAAAAGCACCAAAGGAGGCAACAACCCAAGAAGACTGACCCTTTACAGAGCAGGAAAGACACTTACCATAAAAGAATAATAAAAACAGATGGCCTTAGTAATCCAGGATGAGACAGTCTACTTAGAAATAGCTAAACCCAAAGACCTCGAATGAAAGAAAACATAAAAGCTACACAGATTTGTGAATATCCATAGTTTTATCTAAATAATATCGGAGATGATTATGCAAATCCAAGGTGTGAAGACCCTTCTCACTGGCAGACTGTGGAGAAGGAAAAAAGGAAGGCAAATGAATAGACTGATTAAGAGACAACTCACTGACCACCCTGGGTATAAAAGAAGGATTAGTACTAAGAGACATGTTGTCTCTGTGAAAAACTAAAAAGAGAGGAACAGCCATGAAAGCCAGAAGTTCATACAATCTTTTAGCTGAAGTGAGGGTTAAACGAAGAACAGTCTTCCAAGTCCAGTGCTGGAAGGACATTGAAGCAACAGGTTGAAAAGGAACCAGAGTCAATTTTTCAAGAACATAATTGAGGTCCCAGGAAAGTGGAATTGGCTTCCTAGGAGGCCTGATATGAAGGACACCTTTAAGAAATTGCCTGACCTCAAATCTACAGGCTAGAAGAGGAGCTAAGGGCAGACAAACAGAAATTGCTTAAAAGTGAGCATTAAATGGAGAATATGCCACACCAGTATGAAGCAGATCACACAAATAAGAGACAACCATAGGAGCCTGCACAGAGAAGGGATCCTTGTTTCAAGAGAGGCACCAGAAAGAAAATCTTTTCCATTTGGACAAATATGATTGCCTGGCCTTCTGCTGGACCCAAAGCATGTCCTCAGAAAAGAGGTGCCTAAAAGAGATTAAAACCCTATCACCCACAGTGTCAGCTGAAGAGTTTACAAGTGAAGCTAGATAAGATACTCCTTCTCTTGTGTGAGAAGGATGACCCGGTGAAGTAAGTTTTGGTGATTGCCCCTGGCCAAGTGAGAAAGGAGAAGGAACCAATGTTGTCTGGGCAAAAAGGGAGTCACTAGCAGGATATTGGGGAAATAGACTCTCGGAAGCACATGAAGGGGAGGGAGGGCAAAGAGAAACATCCCCTTCCAAGGAAAAGGCAGGGCGTCCACTTTCCAAGCCAGAGGACTTGGGACTCTGGAACAGAATAAAGGAAGGTGTCTCTTCAGAAGGGAGGCAAAAAGACCTCCTTGAGGAATACCCCATCAATGGATACTTTCTAGGAACACATCTCTGTGAAGCATTCATTCATGAGCTGGTGTGCTGGACCTGCTGAAAGAGTTTGTAACTAGACTGTGCTTTGAGGGAATGTAAACTGCATATAGGGTACTTGACACTGGACAGCTAGATCCCGGACCTGAACAGCTAGTCTGTAAAGACGATAAGACCTTGCTCACCCTTGGTTGGTGACATACCACATCACAGTGGTGTTGTCTGTTTTTGAGGTGCCCGGGATAAAATATGGAACAAAACACCTGAAGAACCAGAAGCAGGGTCTTCATCTCCTTTTTGCTATTGTGGCCTGCCGTCTTATGCAGAGGCTAGAAATCACGAACCTCGAGAAAGATGAAGGAGGCCTCCATCCCGTCTGAGAGATTTGTAAAGAGCTCTTGTGTCGGGGCTTGGAAAAGCAGCTCTGGGTTGAGAGTCAGGTGATGAATCTGCCACTGAAGCTAGAGCTTGAGACAAGGAAGGAAGGGGACTGGTAAGTAAAAGGAGCGGTAATGTTGAAGCCACACTGACTTGAGATACAACTGCAGTTTTCTCATATGAATCCTGGCCAGAGGAAGCATAGGAATGGTGGATGCAATAATCTGAGGCGCCCGAGAGACTCACTGGCCATGACTGACTACACAGGAAGAAGAGGCTGGAAAAAGGCAATAACAGACACAGCCGTGAAGGCAGGCTGGGATGCTAGCATGAGGATGGTCTGGATCCTGCAACCAAGGAATATATGATCCTAAGAAGGGGTCACAGCTGAGTTTTGA
Source organism: Protopterus annectens (assembly GCF_019279795.1). Lineage (NCBI taxonomy): Eukaryota > Metazoa > Chordata > Ceratodontiformes > Protopteridae > Protopterus > Protopterus annectens. The sequence goes on from NC_056746.1 coordinate 229,075,627, forward strand.
ATGTTTATGGTGAACCCAAGCCTCTGTAACAGGAAAACAGTGAACTGGAGAGCCACAGGGGAGGAATGTTTAATAAGCACACCACCCAGATAATGAAAGATCTGAACTCCTCTCATCCTGCAAAAAGCACTTACCGGAGTGAAGCATTAGGTGAAGATCTCTGGGACAGCAGAAAGGCCAAAGGGCAAAGCAGAGAATTGAAAATACAACGAAGAAACAGAGAACTGTAAACATTTCCTGAAAAGGGGATGGATGGGGATATGAAAGTAGGCAGCCTTGAGACCTAGACAGACCAGAAAGGCCTGGGGAAGAAGAAGAAGAGGAGATATGGTTTGAGGAGACAACATCCAAAAGGAAGAAATCTTGAGAAAAGTGCTGAGCTGGGATAGATCCAGTACTGGTCTCCAAATGCCCTCCTTTCTGGGAAACAGAAACATGCTGGAGTAAAAACTCCTCCCTACCTGGGCAGAGGTATGGCCAAAATGGTGCCCTGGACCAAAAGAGAATGAAGCACCTCTAGGAAAAATGAAGCTGTTTGCAAGGAGGTTGAGAGATGCCCAAAAAGGCAGGATGGGATTACCAAACCATGAAATTCTCCTGGCAGATAATAGACAGAACCCAAGAGTTTGTTGTGATTTTCAACCAGTTTGGAAGAAAAGCATTCAGACCAGACGTTCAATGATGGTGTTCAGACTAGTAGCAAAGAAGTTCTGAAAGTATGTGTTCTTATATGGGCCACACGTTGGGCTATCCTTGGCAGTAGATGCCTTCTGTTAGGAATACTGCAACAGTGATATGAAATGACATCAGTGTACAATTTGTTTTATTTAAAAATAGCCAGTGCACTTTTTCTTGAGGCTAAAGTTAATGTTTTATGCAAGCACACAAGCTGTTTTTCAGATCTGGGAGGGGAACAGAGATAAGAAACAAACCGACATCAATCAGTGAAAGTTGGAACACAGGTTATAGCACATGCTTTAGCACTGAAATCTTAATTTAGGTTAGGTAATGCGCACGGGTGCAGCTATCAATTTAGGACAATTATTCTTATCTAGAGGGATAACTTAAATTTTTTGAAGATGTACATAGCTTTATGTATTTGTTCTAAGTTTATGGGGGATGGGGTGCTCTGAAAATGTATTTTTTGTGGATTTTCATTAAAACAAAAAGTCTTGAAAATGTTACATAGGTTCAAATGGAGATAAGAAAGAAATTTATAAAAGATCAGCCTGCCAAACATTAGTGTGCACATGTAATACAAAAATGGGAAATAAACATTCAAAAAAACTATCATGTATGGCAGACTGGAACAGCTTTTTATCAGAATGACTATACTATGCATACTTTTGTGGAATGTAAATGGCCTTACTGGTATAGACAAAATACAATGAATACTGAATTATATTAAGAAATCTAGAGTGTAACTAGTGATACGGCAGGAGACATTTGGAAAGAAATGAACAAAGGAGAATTTGACAAAAAAAGATTTCAGGACTGATATTCAGCAGAATACCAAGTATGAATGAAAAGGGGATTAATTATACTATTTGATACAGGGGCTCCAATAGTGATAGAAGAGGGAAAAAGACAATAATGGTAGATTTGTTGTAGTAAGGGGCTACTGGCAAGGGAGGCGGATTACGCTGAAATGTACGTATATTCCACTGAAAATGCTATTATGGAGTTCAAGAAATTTGGGGGAGAAATAACTAACTTTCAACAGGTATTACTGCTTATAGGTGGGGACCTAATTTGCAATAGCAAGGATGTATTAGGGGGACCTAGAAGGGACAATATAACAAAAGGACAGATTTCTGAAGAAATGTATTAAATATTTGATATGGAAGATGTGACTTCAGTAGTAGGAACACAATATATAATTTACATATTATTTCCCCAAAGTATAACAACTGGGCCAGACTAGATAGAAATTATATTTCACAGGAACATGTGCATTCCATTGAAAGCTTCAACACACACCCAATAACTTTCAGATCATACATCAATGAAAACTAAAATAAAAATGCAGGGTAATAAATAAAAATGAGACACCTGCACTTTCTCACCTACCTGTTAGGGAGGAAAGTTAGGGAATAGGTAGTGGAAATTATTCAACAGTTATTAGGAAGATATCTTTTGATGTTATAGCTAATGAGTGGGATAAAATGAAAATAAAGTTTAAAATAGTGCACAAATGAATGAGAAAGAGATATGGTTAAGATGTAATAGGAATTACTTAGAGGGGCTGACATTTAAAGTATTGCAAAATATGGGGGAATCTCACAGAACAAGAAGAGATGCAAACACACACTGCTAAATAAAAAATAAGGGAGTATCTGAAAAAAATGCATGACTTTAGAAAGATTGGTGTTAATCAACTATTTTTTGCTAATAACTCCAGAGCACAAAAAATTTAGTACAACTTGGGTAACAGAAAGTAGAACATTTTTTTGCCAAACTTACGGAGCCGATAACAAGAAAAATCAGAGATCCTTTAGGGGTATTAGATATATTTTAGAAATATTATGAACGTTTATATAAAGAAGAGAAATATGGAAATCAAGAAAGAGCAAAAATGGAAATATTAATGGAAGACCTAATTACGTCAGTGTTAGAGGTAGATGAGGCTCAACAGCTAACAGTTATGAAAGGAGGAAATGAGATAAAAATAGTAATGCATAACCAATCTGCAGGAAAGCCTCTTGGAACAGATGGTATTCTATGGAGATTTGGAAGTTAGGAGAGAAGAAAGGGACCAAGATATGGAAGACTTGTTTAACTGTATTTTAAAAGGAGGGGAAACACCAACATCCTGGAAGAAAGCTGTTGTGGCTGTATTACCCAAGGATATTAAAGAACCAGCAGACCTAGCTTCATATAGACCCATTTCATTTTCAAATCATGATTATACAAAGTGTTTCTGTCAATACCAGCTAAAAGAATGGCAACGTTGCTGCTAAAATTGATAGAAATTGATCAATGTGATTTTGTGGAGGGGAGGAATGCATTTGACAACATTAATAGAACACTAATGGTCCAGAAGGAAGCAGAATATAACAAAATATATCTGTTGTTTGCGGGTATTGATGCAGAGAACACATTTGACAAATTAAGATGGGATTTTGTGAGTAGAGCAATAGAAGCATTTGCATTCTCTGACACAACAATAGGATTAATTAGGAGGATCTATGAAGGAGTAGAAACAAAAATTAAAAAGCCGGGTTCTTCTCTGATAAGTTGTATTTGAAAAGAGGAGCCAGGCAGTGCTGTCCTCTTTCCCTTTTTTTTGTTTGCTTTACATTTAGAGCCACTGACAAAGAAAATAAGGGACTCAGAAATGCAAGGATATATTTGGTATGGCAGTCAAGAAAAGGTGGCTTTATTTGCTGGTGATATTATTTTGTACCTAATAAATCCTAGAAAGGGCATCTCTGTACTGTAGAACATTTTGTGACTGCTTCAAATATTTTCAGGATATGAAATTAATGAAGATAAAACAAAGGCTATAGCCATAAATTATGCACCTACGCATAGAAGTGCTTCAGCAATAGACTTATTTACGGGGGTACAATCTTCTTCTTTTGGCCATTCCCAGTTAGGGGTCACCACAGCGGAACAATGGTCTGCAGAACGATTGGCAGTAGAGTTTTACTATGTCGAGTTGCCAGCCTGGTGCACAACCTTTTACAGAAGGCACATACACGCACACACTCACACTTAGGGCCAATTTAGAGTGTCCAATCCACCTACAGCATGTCTTTGGGATGTGGGAGAAAACTGGAGCACCCAGGGGAAACTCAAGCAAACTGCGGGAGGACATGCAGACCGAGAATCGAATTGGAGAACCTCTTGCTATGAGGCAGCAATGCTAACTGCTGCACCACCATGGCCACCCATTTATGGGGATATAATAAGATGAATAATTTAGGATCATAGCTTAAAAAGACAACCATTATGGCAACCAACGATATGTGGGTAGAGACTAAGCAAAAGATAATACAAAAAAACGAGAAACTTGAAGCTCTTTTTTATGGCTATGGATAGTAAGATACAAACTGTACAAATGCTTTTATTTACAAGTTTTATATACGGTTCAGGCATACTTTTATCAACCAGAGGTAAAGTTGTGGACAATAATTAATAGAGTTGATGGAATTTATCTGGGAGGGAAACAGTGCAAGAGTTAAGTCGGACAAGTTGATCTTTCAAATGGAACAAAGTGGTTCATGATTACCTGATTTTAAGAGCTATTTTAGAGCTACACAGTTGAGGTTCATATACATTAACACAAGCAGGAGGTTATAATTCAAAATGAAAAGGGGTTATGATGAGGCAGGGGGATGTTCAAGAAAAAGAGAGCGACAGAGAGAGTTTGGAAGCAGATCCTGAAAGAGAATAACAACAACCAGAATATTATATTCATAAAGCTGCAGAAAGTATTCTAAGAACTAAGCCAACACAGGAATGGAGAAATGAGATTTTACCAATAGGGATGACTGCAAGTAAGTGTACAGAAAATAGGCAAAAGGTGTCTGGAATCTACTGGAGAAAACTGGCAAAAGAGCCAAAGTGTTGGGAGCAAATAATTAGAGGGGGAAAGGTAATAAAGTGGGAAAAGGCAAAGAAGATGTTTGGAATGCAGGCTAGAGACTGTCTTCCCTACCAGGGACTAATACAGTATAAACAATGAAAAAGGGATAGAGGAATATTAAGTGAAATACCTGCGCTGCTGGAATTTTTGGTTGAATCTAGAACAGAAGATGCTGTTAAAAACGGATAATTAGTAGTGCATATAAAATATTGCATTACAACTATAAGAATCAATCAGAGGTGGTTAGAAGAGATTGGAAAAAGAGACTGGAAAAGCAATTTTAAAGAGAACAATGGGAGGGGACACACACACACACAAATTATATATGTATATGGCTCCCAAATGTGCAATAAAGAACAGAAATTTAAGGATCTCTGCTTGAAAGTGTTTGCACAGATATTTTTGTGCCCTAAACAGACTTCAAAGCAGTTTTCCTTTTTCCTCAGAGAGCAAATGTTGGAGGTGTGATTGGGAATGAAAGTGGTACATAGGAATGTGTGTTTTAGGACTTTAATGAGTTGGCAGATTTTAAAAATTTGCTGCAGAGTACACTGTTACAACTAGTGAGTGAGCAAATTGTTTTAATAAAGGAAATAATTTTTTGAGGTGGGTCACATGATCTGAACTGCCTAGGAGCAGTAACTCCTTACTGAGTTTAATTCTGTTGGCTGCCAAAAAAGCAATTATTAGTAAAGGGAAATGAAAGTCTAAACCAGCTGTACTTGAAATACTGAACACTATAAAAGAGATAAAAGAAGTGAAAAGGGCAGGGGGGGGGGCTTTGTCCCTGCATAAAACAGTCTTTGTTTTTCAACATTATGGAATCAGATATTCTAGGTTTCGATAATATGAGTTTTAGATATTATGACATAAATCCATTCTGAGGACATGCAACAGGTGTTAAAGGACACAAAGAAACCTGCTACTAGAAAATCACACATCAGTAAGAGGATAAAATTTTCTATTTGGTGCCCATCCAAGAATCAGTATCTTTTTAAGGCTCAGACTTTGTGATTCTCCAGTATTTGCATGCATTATTATCCTATGGCCTTTCTTATTCTTCTATCAAGATTCATCTATTAGCCATTTTGCTTGTCTGACCCTGAATTCACCCCTTCTACCCTGCCTCTGGTGAAACAGTTTTTGAAAGGAGTGTCACATATCCGTCCACCTAGCAGACAGGTGGCACCTGCCTGAGGTCTTAATTTTATCTTAGAATAACTTGCACTGTCATCTTTTGAACCAGTTCATGAGGCTGATTTGAGGTTCTTATCTTGTAATAGTGTTACTTTTTACTCTTATCTCTGCAAGAAGATGATCAGAGTTACAAACTCTTATGGTGAGTTATTCCTATTTCTCGTTCCACAGAGACTGGGAAACTATAGGAACAAATCTTTACTTTATGCCGATGGTTGTTTCAGAAATTGCATTATGGCAGGTTATACAACTTCTTGTTTTCTTTCCAGAGCCTAAAACTGACAGGAAAGAATTCTGCACACTATGGATGTCAATAGGCATGTCTGATCTTTGGCAGGAGTTCCCATATGGCTTAAGGCTACTGCAACAGTGATTATATGATACATAGCACACAATATAGTTTTTTTTTTAATGTTGTTTCCAAATCTTTCTGGGAGTTTTCTTAATGCTCACAGCATGGAAAAAAGAAGATCTGCATCAATCCTCTAGCACAACTAAGATAAAATGACTAATGTTAACTACCAGTATGATGTCCTCAGATTATACCTTGCTAAAACGACGAGTCTTGCTTTCTATTCTCTGCTCAATGACTTTTCTCCAATGCTGTGTCTTGCTGCTGGTATAAGAATCTGTATTTGTTGAACAGATAAGCTGAATACAAGGTTGTGTCCGACTTTCATCTGTAGGAGTCTGTAATCCAGTGGGTGAAGCTGGCTGTGAAAGTTCTTGAGCAGCCAGTACAAGTACCTGTGAGGGGGAAAAAAACAGCACCATTAACACTGCAGTTAATTCCAAATTATTTTAGTTTAACATACCTAGTTTTTACTAAATATATGAGCAATTCAGAAATGGAAGACATTAAGAAAATACTGAAGTGGCAAGTTAAAAAATGTATGAGTGGTGCAGCTGAAGTGTACAACATGTCTCAAGATATTAAAATGAAGAACATTTTGTTTCTTTTTCTGCCATCATCAACATTCACAGGTATGTACTAAGCTAAAGATACCAGGGCCTTTATAAGCCTAGCTGTGCAACCCAACCCAATTGTGCCCCTATGTATCATGGGCACTATTAAGAGAGGGTATGCTGGGAAGTTTCTAGAGGTTATGTGAGAGGTATGTAAATTGGGCCATTATGGTCTGCCTCTTGCTATCAGAGACATGGAGGGCCAAAGCTGTGGTGAATTTCTGATTTCCCAGCCACTGGTAAAGGTTACGCTTAAACAAGGTTAGAGATGGACTTTGTTTCACATAGATGGGAAGTCTGTTCCAGAGCAAGGGGATCTTTTTAGACACTTTTAACTTTTAAGTTTTGTTCATCACCTACTACATACTCTCAAGATATAAGTGCCTTTTACAAAACTAGGACATAAAACACAAATACCGGCAGAAAAGTATCTTGTTAGATACACAAAGGCTGACTAAAGATTACAGTGTTTACATGGGTTTCTTTTTACTCCTCTTAACAACTGACCATGCCACTAATGCCTTAAGTAAAAGAAGAAAGGATGTATTCATCATATCTGCTGATCTGTAAAGCAGGACCTCTGCATTGGTAACTGTTCTGAGTTCCTCTTCAGATATCCCCATCTTGGTGTGTACTGAAATCACTTTACCATCTACTCTCAAAAGAACGTTATTACTACTAATAAAATGATCCTGTTCTGCAGTTTTTGTTTGGGAGAAGGTGATTTTCCAAGTACACCACACTCCAGACTAGAACAACACACTCAGACAAATCCAGTGTTCCTTACTTTGAATGCAATGAAATTAACAAGTACTATCTGAAATATTAAAACATAATAATAATAACAATAATAAAATCAATGGTGGATGGTGACTTCAAATCAAGAAGGCTGGAGAAGGTAGTCAAAAGAAGCAGAGCTAACTGCAAAGGGTGAGGCTATATTACAGCAGGGTCAACATTGACTGTGCTCACAATTTTACATATATAATTTTACATACACTGCTGAGTGTATGATAAATAGTCTACCAACACTGGTCTTCCTCACACCCCAGAGCATATTTAAGAAAAAAAAACTCATTTAAGAGCCAACCACAAAAACTCAGCATCTCTAAACATATAAAGGTTGGTCTTGCCTGCATGAAAACTACTTATGAGTACGTGATGTAATAAACATATACTGTACTATGAGGTAAAGTGGATCTTGCACAGTGATTATAAATAAAAAGTAAAGAAATGGAGAAATCCCACTGCACCACTTTAGTTTATTATTCTCATGCCAAGATAATTTGCCAAAAAGTACTACAATATATTTTTAATGTGGAGCTTTAGTCCATGATCTAAGCACCATGGCCATGGACTAATATGACATAGCTGCTCTTGGAGGATATGGGTGTTAATTACAGCTCTGCAAACCTGATCAGAGTTCTGTGATGTCAGCAAAACAGAAGCTGGAGAGTAACCATTTCAGACTGGGTCCCTGAGGGAATACTATTAGTAACTAGTGTTTTTAAGGAAAGTGTTCCACCTACCCTAACAGAACGGGCTCTCTGTTAACTAATTCAATATCCATTAAGTTGTACAAGGGGTTAATTTTTAGACCAGTCAGTTTATTAAAGATTTTGGACTATCGTATAGTGTCAATGGACTTTAAAAGTCCAAGTAGACAGTATGTACTGACTTATCATCATCCAAAGACTTGGTAACTCTTTCAACAAAGTCACTCAGGCAGAATCCGCATTTCACAAAGCCAGACTTTAGGGTCAAGTAACTGTAAGCTACCATATCAATATTTTTTAAATTCTATGATGATGACATTTCATTACTTTACACATTAGGCTAGCGAAGCTAACTGGTCTGTAGTTCCCAGGGTCAGAGGTTGACTCACTCTTGCGGAAGAGAACTACCACAGCCGTTATCCAAGCTTCTGAAACATAGCCAGTGGAGAGTCTGAAGCTAAATGGGTCTATAAGGATCATCTGGGAGAGCTTCATAAACAAGAAAACAGCCTCATATGCTATCTGAATCACTATTTATGTTCTTTGTTCTCTTTTAAGTTTGATTTTAGAATGGTGGGATTTGAGGATTTTTTTTTCTCTTACTGCAGTTCTTTTTTAATGTTGGGATTTCACCACATGAGTTTGTTTCTGAACTTGGCATTATACTTGTGAAGAAAAGGGAGACAGGAACTTACGCAGGAGCTTAAGTGTTAGCACAAACCAGTGGTAAAGGTGGCCATTTTTGCTATAGGGTCATTAATTGGTATGGAATTTTTGAGATTAAGAAGATCTGAGGCAAGAAGTCAGCCTTGGAGAAGTCTCTGAAAACAGCGGGATTCAAAGGTACCATTGGATGGGATCTAATGGAAAATATTAGAGCATGACAGTCTGAGCTGACTAGTGAGGGGATAACTTCATGTGTGTTGAGGTGCAATACTGGTGAGAACCAGATCAAGAGGTAGGCACTAACTGGTTTAGAGAGTAGGTAGAGAGTATCTTCAGGAACAGTTGTGCATATTTATTTTCGGTGGTATATATTAGTCAGTTGATGGAATGGATAATTAAAATCATCCAGGATAACTGTGTTGAGTTTGTCTGTAAAGAATTCTAACTTGTAAAGGTGGTTTTGTGGTCTATGGGGATCACAGCAGGGGTCCTGTAATTGGCCATGATATGAAAGGGAGGTGTACATGCAGTTATCACAAACTGTATGAATTCTAGGTCATTATCCAGCTGGAACAGGCTTGAGGTGATGGGATTATGAATAAAGACTGTTACATCCCTGCCGAGGGCAGAGCCATCCTCATCTGGTGGTCTGAAGGAGTTGCAGGTAGTAAATCCACGTACAGAAGGGAGTATTATCACTACGATTAAACCACATTTTCTGTGACTATGCAGATGTCTATGCTTTTAAGGGTTAGTAAGGCTTCATGGGCAAGTAGTGCCAAGTTGGTATAGACCTGATTTGGAGATGCTGGGCTGGCAGATGCAGGAGACTGATTTGCCTAAAAAGGCAGCAAGAGGCCAGAAAATGCTTTAGCCAATATGAGGAAGACATGTGAAGACAGATGAAGCAGGTAGAGCTGTCAGACATCTCCTCTCAGAATGGCACACATTAGATCTCTTTGGAAAGACATCAATAACAGAGCAAGTAGTTGAAGTTAATTTTCTGTTTGTACTATCACTACAATGACAGGAATACACTACTCAAGACTATTTTCCTGCCAGCATCAGAAACGTACTCAAACAGCACAACAAAGCCTTGGTATGCTCTAAAGAAGTGTGACACAGGTTGTTCACACTTGTGTGAACAATAACCATGTAGCATACCTGCATGGGGTGAGAGAACTAGAGCTCCCTAAAGACACTGCAAATTCTGTCACACAAGAGGCATCCACCCTATTTTTGCTCAGGCTAGTGAGTGTTGCACACCAGTACGCCTCACTATGGAAACACCTATGATTAGGATGTTATGGGGAGTGGCAGTGTTTGGTGGTTTACAGAGGTTAGGCATGCTACCTGTATGCCTCATGTTTATTGAGTTAATAGGGGGCACTGTCATGTGAGCTGTAGGCGAGTTATCTGTAGGTTGATGAGGTTCAGTAATGTGGTGCCTAAAAGGCCTTTGAGGTTTTGATAAGGATTTATTAGTATTTCAGAATACATAAGTTTAGTGCTGATGTTATGATGTAATGCTGTATTATTTCTGTTGCTGGTGTAGTTTGAAAGGTTCCCTTTCCATTTAAATCAGTATTGCACCTCTCACTTGTAGACGCAGTGCTTGGTAACAATATTGGCTTGTCAGTAACCATGAGACAGTTACTACACTGTCTCAAGTTACCTAGTAAGAAAGCTGCTAACAGATGAGATAAGGAGACTGCATTCCAATGGCATGCAGACATCTGACACAATTCAGTAAGAAAATTTAGTTTAGAATATTTCAGTTCTGTCTTTGCAAGTACTTGTTCCTCACTACAGAGCAATCATATATATAACCCCTCTAAACCCACTGCACCCATTTGTCAAGCACAATATTGAAATAAGGATTTTCTGGAGTTGATTGCTTCCCTATAGTTTTTTAGAAAGAAAATACTGTAATAGTAATACTCTAGGGTTTACCACTTTTGAATATACACATTTGATTAGGAAGCTGTAATAAGGTTCTAAGGATCCTTCTATTTAAAATGCAGACTATTTATTCAGAACAGTGGTGAAAAGCACACCTTAGTGCACAACAGCAAAGTAATATTTTGGACTGTTTCCCAAGAGGAGAATTTAACTAGATGCACACTAGCTGTGGTTTATCACAGTGTTGCACATAGTTCTTTTCTTTTTCTGAACATCATTGGTATCAATTTTAGTGACTCTTCACTACAGCTTGATATGAAAATTGGGGAATATATTTTTTTATTAGGTGTTCAGAACCAAATCCTGTGTCAGGAAAAAAACTGCTAGGCATAAGACCAAATCCAACACATGCTAGGAAAGTAAGTAAGGAGAACAAAATGAAAAAGAATTGTAAGCTATAACTCACATCCAGCATATCCAAGCGCTGTCGCACACTGTAGTTAACAGCATAAAATTCAGTAGTCAGGTACTGGGTCACCTGTGAAAAAAATAAATAAAATACAAATTAACTAAATAAATATAAGTAATACATTTTTCAACATGTATCTACCCATATGCTATGGCAGTCTGTCTCCATTGGGCATTTTCTATGCACAGTTACATACTAAAAAGTAATTGAGTCATTTTCTCTCTCTGCTTTCATATTCTGATCCTGCTGACACTCATACTTGCCAAACTTTCTTCTCTAAGATCTATAAAATATTATTACCTGGAGATTTAAGGTACAAAAACCAACAGCAGTGATTATATTAATACTAATACTACAATCCATGTAGTATCCTTTTAAGTTAATCATTCTTTACTTCACTGGGGGTTGTCGCTGTATCGGCTCTATTTAAACACTATATGTTTCAACAAAAGGACATGCCAATAGGACTAGAGTCTGACAACACAAGGCTTCCCAAAAGAATACCAAAAGTTAAGGAGGAAACGGCAAGATAAAAATTTAGATTTTTAGCCCTCAGTTTTATTAAAATGTGTCACATATGAGCAAGCACATAATTGTTACCAGACAATCTGTCTGAACTGTTTAACTGTTCATCATTCCCAGTAAATGCCCATTTGTCAGTATGATTCAAATTTGTAACATCTGGTTTACATCAGTGCAATACATCAAACACAATTCATAGAATCCACAGAATTTAAAATGTTTTATGAGCAAGACTGCCTCAAAGCTGCAACAGGAAACTTGAAAGGCCACAGTTCACATTCCAGTCTAGAGGCAGTTTTGCTTTAGGTAAGTTGCAGAGCACAGGTTCATAGGTTCATAGGTTCATACTAGGCTATCTGCCCTAGGGCATTTATAAGCCCAGCCAGAGTGTGTGTGGCTTTCACCACCCCTTAGGATGAGAATACTATATCCATTAGTTTGCTGTGCCTCTGTCCAGCAGTGACACAGAGATGATTCCCGGGGTAAACCTACGATCTCCCATCCACTCGTCAAGATTTCTCTTGAACAGAGTCAGTGAGGGGCTCTGCCTCACATGGACTGGGATTCTGTTCCATAGTGTAGGGAGTCTCTGGGTGATGAATCTGTTCCTCCAGCACGTCCTATTTATATCCGTGTTGAGGTTTAAGTCTCTTGCTCTCGTGGCTCTGGTGGATTTGGATTTTTGAGGTGGTGCATGTCCATTAATTCCGGGTTGGACATGGCCTTGTATGTCAGGCACAGATCACCTCTGAGCAGGCGGTATGCGACTGAATAGAGCTGGAGTTTCTTCAGTCGGGCATAATATGACATATGTTTGAGCCCCTTTATCCTTTTGGTGAGGAACTTTTGGGGTCTTTCCAACTGCTGCAGGTGTCGGGTAAGGTACATTCCGAATGGGGCATTGTACTCAATCATTGGTCTGATAAGTGAAGAGTACAGGGGTACAATGACCTCTCCTGATCTAGATGTGAATCCCTTCATGATCAGGTGGGCAATGTAGAAGGTCTTCCTAACCACTTTGGCAATGTGAGTGTCAAAAGAGAGGTTACTGTCAACTTGGGTCCCCAGGTCCCTGATAACTTCTTCCGTGTTTAATGGATTACCACCTATGTGGTAATTATGGGTTACCTTGTTTTTCCCAAAGGGTATGACTATACATTTTTTGGCATTTAGCTTAAGGCCATGGCTCTGGCACCAGTTATCCATTTCTATGAGACCTCTCTGGAGGATGTCTGTGTCTGATGGAGTGTCAATTATGGTGCCCAGTTTGCAGTCATCTGCAAATTTTGTCAGCCACAATCCCCCATGTTTGCCTGCACTTCAGAAAAATAAATGCCGAACAAGAGGGGCCCAGGACTGAGCCCTGTGGGACACTGCTCGTGACTGGCTTAGAGTCTGACATGGCACCAGCAACTCTAACCCTATGTGTTCTGTCCTTGAGCCAGTTTGCAACCCATCTTGTGACATATGGGTTTACATCTAAGCTGGTGAGCTTTTCTATGATGCCCGAGTGGGGTATTGTGTCGAGCGCTTTTGCTAGGTCAAGGTAGGCTGTGTGAACTGCCTCACCCTCATCAATGGCCTTAGTGACTGTTTCCAAAGTCGACCAAGTTCAAGAGGCAGGATCTGCCCTTGACAAAGCCAAATTGGGTAGGATCCAGTGTCTGTAGGTCCCCAATGTCTTTATTTATGAGTTCCATTATGATCCTCTCCATAGCTTTGCAGACAAGGCTCGTCAAGCTTATGGGGCGGTAATTTCCAGGGTCCGTAGAAGCACCGCCTTTGTGGAGTGGGACCACAGTTGCCGTCACGCCATTCTTTGGGTACGTATCCTGCAGTAAGGCTAAGATTAAACAACAGCCTTATGTGTGGGTTTAGTTCCTCATTGAGTTCATGTAGCACACAGCCGGGGACACCGTCCGGTCCCATTGATGCTGCGTTTTTGCTTTAGAGAGAGCAGCTCTCACCTGGGCATCTGAGATGTTTGGGAGGCTAGACTCTGGTGGGATAGATATTTCTCCTTTTGGGGGGGAGGGAGGGGAGAAATTTGCACTGAACCTGTCTGCCAGTATGTTGGCAATGTCTGTGGGATCAGTGATTTTTATCATTTTGGACTCATTCTGAGCATATCTGGGAGTTTCCACCCAGGTTTCTAACATAGCTAAAGAAGGCCTTATGATTGTCTTTTGTGTCATTAGCGATTTTTCTCTCAAAGTTGGCCTTGGATGATTTTATGAGTGATCGTAGTTTTTGCTAGTATTGATCAGAGATGCCTTCCCTTTTAGGGATTTTGCTCTGTCATGTAGTAGCTTTCTCCTCTTGTTGTAGAGTTTGTTTATGGCTGGGGTCCACCAGACCGGGCGCCTGCCTTTGGTGGAAAGGGTCTTGATTTTATTAGGGATTGCTTGATCCATACATTCCTGGAGGTGCTCGTAGAAGGCATTTGTAAGGGTTTCAGCAGCGTGGGTTGTGGTTTCCACTGGCTCGGGGGCCTTGAAGGATACCACTCCAGTTTTAAGAAGTGTGAAGTTTGCTTTTGAGAAGTTCTTCACTGTGGTCTTTTTTGCTGGGGGTGGGGACGGGATGTGGATCTCCAATGAGATTAATTTATGGTCTGATTTCACCAATGAGGGATATACTTCCAGTGTGGAGCATTTTGTCCCCATGTTTGTGATGATCAGGTCTAGTATATTTTCTCCTCTTGTGGGAATGGTGACTAGTTGTTCCATAGCATTTGAGTTTATGAACTCCAGGAACCTTTGGGCTAGGGTGTTGGGGCTTGAGTAATGTTCCCAATCTATGTTTGGGTAGTTGAAGTCACCCAATATGATGGTGTTTGGAGAGACATTCATACTCTCCAGTGTCTTCAGGAAGGCTGTGTGGGTTTCCTGAGTTTGAGTAGGTGGTCTGTAGCATGCTACAAACTGTAGGGCAGTTTTACCTATGGTTAATTGCACCTGGATGGTCTCCGATGCTTTATGCGTTGCCACTAACCTGGAGGTGTGGGTATCCTTTATGAATATGGATACTCCCCTCCTTTTGTGGTTCGGTCCAGATTTTGGGGCCGGAACGCATGATATGAGGTATAACCTGATAGTGCTGGGGTGCTCTCAGGAGCCTTGAACCAGGTTTCAGTCACAGCACAGACATCGATGTTCTCCATACTGAGGAGGGCTTGAGGGCGTGCATCTTGAGGTTTAGACTTCTGGCATTGAGCAGTATTACCCTTAGTTTTTCTCCATTTTGTTTTCTAGGGCGGTAGGTTTATCATTTGAGCCTTGCCTAAAAAGGCACTATGGGGTGGCAAGAGCCTTTGCCAATATCCGGAAGCCCAGGGTGACAGGTGCAAGCCGTCCCTTGTGAAGCAGCGTGGCTTGTCAAGCATGTCATCCCAGGCAGACAGACATTGGATCCCCTTAGAATGACACCAGTAATTAAGCCAATTATTAAAGCTGATCATTTTGTCTCTGTATTGTGGCATCATTCTTGGTGAGGGTAGGATACTGCTCAGGGTCAGGGTCATACCGGCCTGGGCTACATAATCTGAGAGCTCCTCTATGTCTCTTTTCATGTAGTCCAGGGAGGTACATCTCAGGTCGTTCACACCGGCATGGACAATGACTGAGTCATACTTGTACTTGCTGTGGAGTGACCTGAGTGCTTGTGTTATGTGGCGGATTATAGCGCCTGACAGGCAGCTTACTGTGATCTTTTCCTTGTTCAGTCTGGTGAGTGGGACGTCAGTGTGTCTGACTATGGAGTCACCTATAACAAGTGTGTCTGGCATTGTGTTTGGCCTTAAGGGCTGTGACTGTTTAGCACACTGACTTTGAGAACTATGTGTTGCATGTCTTATGTCTTGAGGTGGCAGTTGCTTGGGTGTCTGCTTTGGAGGCCTCTGTAGTTTTGGTAGATTTTTGATCAGTGCCTCCAAGTATGTCTTTGTGTGTTTATGTGTTTGTTTTGCAGTTGTGATAGTTCCATGTGAAACTGGGTTTGTGGTGTGCGTGGTTTCCTTCTCCTCCTGTCTGGTCTTGCCAGTCCTGAGTTGAGAGAGCTCAGCCTCCAGTTTGACTATATAGTTGCATCTCTCACATGTATTTGTGTTTTGTGGAAGAAGGAGTGGGTTGTCTGTGTACATGAGGCAATTGTAACATTGCCTCAAGATGCCCAGATTCACCAGCTGAACAGGAGAGGACGCTAGCAACTGACCCTTCGACATGCTAGAAAAAGTGAAAAAGTTTGCTGTGTAACTGAGTCAGAAGGGACCTATAGGAAATGGGTACTCAAGGGATTCTAGGCTAATGTAGTACTTTGTTTAGTATATAAGTATTTTACCTATATAAAAAATGCTTTAGGAGCAAGTGCTGAGCTTTTGAGATGGAGAATAGACTGTTTAAATTGCAAGTAGAGAAATTCTAAGGGAAAAATTGAAGAGCAGACTTTACGGAGCCAGAAATAGTTTAACCTTGTTTAACCGGCGCTGCCCGAAGGTGCTCTATGGGCAACTCCGTGCTAAATCACGCAAAAGCGCGCTTTATAGCAGGGGGTTGAAAAGAGCTAGGAATTGACCCAAAATGGCCAATAGACTACAAGTTTCTGGCTGGAACCACTGCTCTAGGGACAAATAGGCTGCTCAGTGCTTCCCACTCTCACTGGTGAACAAAGAAGCTTCACTTTATCCAAATAAGGATATGGAATAGCACAGGAACCAAGCCAAAGCCCAGAGATCAGCAAACTCTGAAGACTGGACTATTCTAGTTCAGTAAGGCGGGAAAACAAGATTTTTTTTTTTTTTTTTTTTTAGAAAACAGACAGTAAATGCTTTTAAATGGCTAGCGCACTTGAGTGTGTTAGCCTACAGGTAAAATTAAGCAACAAATAACTTTTTAAAAGTGCAAAACAGTTAATCAACACAAAAACAGTTTAAATAGAATGCAGAGCTGTATAAACAGGCGGAAATGCAGTCGCTAAGCAGTAAATAATCAAAAAGCCAGAAAAAAATACTTAAATCAGGAAAAAGTCACTCTTTTGCTCTCTGCTGCTTGTAGAACTCTGCAGGACACCACGAAGAGCTGTGCTGAGTTGAATACAAGCGAAAAAGCGCGCTAAAGCAGGCTTTATTACAGGGGGCTGAAAAGAGCTAGGAATTGACCCAAAATGGCCAATAGACCACAAGTTTCTGGCTGGAACCACTCCTCTAGGGACAAATAGGCTGCTCAGTGCTCCCCACTCCCACTGGTGAACAAAGGTGTTATTGCAAGAAAGGACTACGAGGATTGCTAGGCATATTAACATCCTTACGTTGCTGACTGAGCAGCAGCAGGAATCACCTCTACTTATGAAAGTAGTCTTGTGTGCCATGTCTGACAGAGGAATAAACCAAAACTGTTCCATCTCACAAAAAGAGACCGCGTGGAGAAAAAAATGTTGAAAGTGCTTAAGTAACGTAACAAATAGTAAGTAACACCAAAAAACAACCAAGTCGACACAGCAGGATGACCAATACACAATATCATACAATGTCCATACGACTGTATTAATTCCAAGAAACGAGGGACGGCGAATACGGTGAATACAAATTGATTTATTCCAAGGTGAAAAAAGACTGATATCACAAACACAAAACCCATAATGGAAGTCACAGAAAAAATGTAGTTAAGCGCTTTCCCCTGGAATCAATCCCAGGCTTCTTCAGAACATTTTAAAAATAAGCAACCATGTGCTTAAATAACCACTCGTAACATCATTTTATATTATATTATATTGCATTAGAGTAACTTAAATGTTTGTATTTTTATTGTAATAATACATTTTTAATAGTGGGTTTGGGTGTTTAATGGATTGAAAGTTTGTAGCTTATTTTATTTAAACGAACTATGGTGATCAATGATGTGGGGGTCACATGACGTTACGAGTGGTTATTTAAGCACATGGTTGCTTATTTTTAAAATGTTCTGAAGAAGCCTGGGATTGATTCCAGGGGAAAGTGCTTAACTACATTTTTTCTGCGACTTCCATTGTGGGTTTCGTGTTTGTGATATCAGTCTTTTTTCAGCTTGGAATAAATCAATTTGTATTCACCGTCCCTCGTTTCTTGGAATTAATACAGTTGTATGGACACTGTATGATATTGTTTATTGGTCATCCTGCTGTGTCGACTTGGTTGTTTTTTGCTTAAGTAACATATTACTCTGGTCAATAGTTAAATTTATAATAAGCACAATGAATACAGACAAGAATAAAACAGTCTTACATCAATTGTGTCCACCACAGTAACTGCAACCATTGCTCTCTGTCGTAATCTCAGAAAACCATCAATACTAAATTTGTCTTCCAGGTGAATCAACACTTTGGCAAGCTCTATGCTGACCTAAGAGAAACACAGAATGAGAAAGGATGAAACATACATACAGAACATATGAAAAAAAATAAACAGATTAACAGTACTTTAAAAAATCTAAATCACACAAACATATGTTTAATAACAATATAACAGAAAAACCACACACTAAAAACTTAAGCAGGTTTCCAAAATAAAAAAGTGTGTGTGTGTGTGTGTGTGTGTGTGTGTGTGTGTGTGTGTGTGTGTGTGTGTGTGTATGTGTGTGTGCGTGTGTCCATGGCATCTAATTTGCCCTAAGCTTTCCTAGCAGTGATTCCTGCAATTATAAGCACGTGACCACTGAAGACTGCTGCAGTACAAATACGAGCATCGTTTGACAGTTGTAGTTTCCTGAGCAAAGTCTGCTACTAAAGCTCCTTTCAAGTGGAAAGGTACAGTTCTTATACACACTGAACAACTGCAAGGAAAAATGCCCAGACATTAACTTGTAAAAGAAATTATACAGACACACAACTGCCATTAAACAAACAGCAGTCAACCTGAACCCAGCATAAGCACTTAAAATAGCTTGTAGATGGAATGCCCTTTTCTGGTTGCAGAGACTGTATATTCATGGGGCAATATATTGAAGTACCTTACTATGTGAAAACATGATGTAATAATCAAGGCCCTGCGCCACCACCAGCCTGATACATACCCTCTCATACACAGCTTGCCTCCTCTCATCACTTGGAAATCAGAGGCTGTTAAGCACTCCAAATACTGTTCACTCATTCAATTAAATCAATACGTGAAGACAAACATGAAAAAAACTGTGACAAAGTTAGAATGGGAAAGGCAAGCATGGCAGGTGCTATTATTGAGAACAGAAAAATATACTAAATGCCCACTGTTAAGAGTATGACGTTCAACACCCTTACCCTATATTTCATCTATATTCTTCCTAGTCTCCTTTCTCACGTATTTGTAAAAACTGTGAACTAATGAGGGAGGTGGAAAAAGTCACTAACATATCATGAATCAAGTCATCAGGAAGGCCAGCTTTTGATTAGCACAGTCAGTTAGACATTTGTGTCTAGAAAAGTTTGGGTGAAAAGACCAAGAAGCAACTCAACACCATAACGAGCAGACCAATGATGAAAGGTTAATGCTGTGCCAGTCTGTCTCAAAAGAATGACTTCTCAAATGAAATGGTAAAGGCTAGTTATCAGCACAGTAACAAAACAAATTATTTGATAACCATACTGAAACAGTTTTTCTTTCTTTTTTTAAATAGCTTTATTAAATCCTATTTTATGCAGTAGCATAGGTACACACACAAAGAGAGAAAACAAACTTAGTAATATTTTCATTCAGTATACATGTTTGTTTTTAGAAATCATCACTCACTCCAACATTATATAAACTGCTCAATTCCTAGCTTCCTTTAAACTTCACCCCTCTTGCTAAACAGTATTCCATCACAGATCGTTCCCACAAAGATCATTTTACTAGTTGGCAGAGAAAAAAACAGAAATGGTCCATCTCACAAAAATCTGAGAGATTATGGAGATATATGCAGAAAAAAATGTTGAAATGCTAAGGTAACATGCTATGCTGGTCAATATTTATAATAAACACAATGAAATATCTCCACCTCAGTAACTGCAACCATTGCTCTCTGTCACAAATGCAGAAAACCATTTCTTTTATCTTCTTTACAATATTTAGTACTTCAACTGAACTTGGTTTAGATTTTGATTTCTATTTTCTACTAACTTTTTTTACATTTAGTACAGACTTACTATGTCTAGGCAATTCAAATACTATGTCCCAGCTCAAAGGAATCAATGCCTACGTTACAGTGATTTGCTCTCACAACACGTCTGACAAAGTACTCAGAAGGGAATTTTTAAAATCTCCCAACCTGTTACATTCTCAAAAATTTCCCAATTCCCCCTCCCTTTCCCATCACACCTTCAGCATTTGTTATTTACCTGAAGAAAGTCTATCTTGGGTATTAAAGCATTCTCCCATTGTTACTTTGTGAATTGACCATCTAATCTCTCTTCCCAATCCTTTCTAACTTTGATTGATTTTTATAGTTATCATGCAATGTTTTATATGACCTACTAATTATTCCTTTTTTAACAACAGCTTCTCTTCTAGCCCCAACAAAAATCTCTACCAGTGCTGGTCTTTCACTTGGCATTCCCCATCCCTTTCTCTTTGGCTATATTCTGTTATCAAGCCCTGGCAGGGAAAGAAGACTATAACTTGCAGTCCAAATTTCTGCTTGGTCTCACCCCATTCTATTATCTTTCCCACTCTAGGTATTTGTTCCCAAAACCTTGATTGCTTTGATAATTTTCTCCAGTAAATTCCGTCTCTCTCCCCAATTTTCTACACTCTGACTTGAAGTCATCACTACTGGTACATTTCACAATGCCTGTGTTGGCTTAGGCTTCTAGACTACTTTCTGTACTTTATTAATATAATAATACTCTGCATGTTTGTTGTTACTCTCCTTAAAATCATGCATCCAAAATTCTACTTTCTCCTTATTTCTTGAAGTCTCATCCCTGTTTCATCAACTCTGATTTATAACCTCCAGCTTGTGTTATGTATATGAATCTTAACTATGTAGCTGTAAAGTTTCCCTTCAGACCAGGTAATCATAAACCACCTTGTTCTATGGATATCATCAACTTCTCTACTTAACTAATGCCTCTTCCCCTCCAAAATAAGTGCCTTCAATTCTTTATTATTGTCCTCAACTTTTACTTTGGTTGTTAAAAATATGCCTGACCTGTACATAAAACTAAAGTAGCTAAAAACATTTTCACTGTTTGTATTTTACGATCCATAATCAATAATTTTTCAGCTGTATGTCTTTCATTTAGCCTACCCTAACATATGCTTAGAAGCCACAACAGAATTATTTTTAATTCATACACCTAAGCATGTTATCTCATCTTGCCCCCATAAATATGGGAACTGCTAAACCAATTCATTTGTGGGTACATAGCTTACTGTTACAGCTTTTATTTTATCTTCTTTAATTAGATAGCTTGAAAAAAATCTGAAACTGCTACAAAATGTTTCATAACACTGAAATGTCCTTTTATGCATTTAAGTACAAAATCATATCATCTGCAAATAAAGCTAACTTATCTTGATTACTGTACCACTTATATAATTGAATGTATGGGTCCCTTACAGTCTTTGGTAGTAACTCTTAATATAAATCAAATAACAAAGAGGAAGGAGGACACCCCTGCCTGGTTCCTCTGTTCAAACACAGCATGTCAGAGAGGAACCCTTGGAATTCTTGCATTTACCCCCCCCCCCAATATATCTTTCTAATTAACCATATTACTCTATTAGACAATGCAAATGGTACCATTATCCTACTTATTCAATCCCAGCTAACTGTATCACATGGTTCTGCTGTGTCATGACCCACTAACAATAGCCACACTGATCCAAACTTTTTGATCTGGCAACATATGTGCCATTCTCTTAGCTAGTACAGCTGTACATACTTCATAATTGTGGATTAAAATTGAAATAGCTCTATATGAATCTGAGTCTGACATCTTTGGGTAATACAGCCACCACAGCTCCCCCCCCCCAGGGATGCTTGTTCTCTCCCAATGTCAACAGGAATACAGTCTGTCCCTGGTGACTTCCCTGTTGATGTATTGTACATCACAGATTTTATCTCATCTCTTTGTGACTAAGATGTTGGTTGTTGGGCCTCACATTTCCTCTAACATTAATTTAACTAAGTCTTCCATAAATATTTCCATTTGTACCTTTTCTTGGTTTCCATGATTTCATAAAGTTTCCGAAAATGCTATAATACTTTTATAGGGTCCCTGGTTATTTTTCTTATTGTGGACTCCCTAAATCTGATGACAACTCTTTCTACCTTCTCTTGCCCAAGTTGTTCTGCTAAGTTTTTGAGTCTTTGGAGTTTTTATTAAAAAAAATAGTTGCTTAACAGCAACTTTTCAAAATTCATACATATGAAATGCTATCTTGTTTTTCCTTTAGCATTCTGTAGCTGCTCCTTTTACTGTTCTGTGAGAGATTCCCCTTATTCTGTAATACTTCAGTATCTGCCATCCCCTCTAAATAATCCCTGTACTTTCCCCCCATATCTCTTTCTCTTATTCTGCCAGGTTTTTAACTCCATTTTCATTTTGTCCTACTCACTAGCTATCCCTTCTGCAAATATTCTATATTCCAAAATAATACTCAACTCATTTCCACTACTAATTTCATAAAATAATCTCTTTTTAACAGATAAGTAGGAAAATGCCAGTGTCTCATTTTTACTTCATTATCCTCATCTTTATTTTAGTTTTTATTGGTGCATGATCTGAAAAAGTTACTGGATATGTGCCAACACTTTTAATTAAATACATGTACACCTGTGAAATATAATTTCTATCTAGTCTAACCTAGCTTTCATATATATTGGGGAATAATATGTAAATTTGGTGTTCCTACTTCTGAATTCACATCTTCCATACAAAATATTCTTATATATTTCTTCAGAAATCTGACCTCTTACATTACAGTTTTCCTTCTAAGTCAATCTGATATACCCTCAGTATTTCATATCACGTTTCAGTCACCACCCATTAAAATATTCCCGGCTAATAACTTATTATCCCTCCAAAATATCCTAAACTCAGTAATAGTTAGTTTTAGGGAGAATACATACCAGTGTAATCGTCCTCCAGTCAACAACCCCTTATTACCATAAATCTTACATTATTGTCGCCTTTTTTGCATCTTTTATCACTACTGGAGCTCCTCTTACAATCAGTATTATTAGTTCCCTTTTCCTCTACCCCTAATATTCTGCTCACTGTCCATCCTGAAATGCTTTCTTTGTAAAATTTCACATGTTCACTTCTATCCAAATGAAATATGAACCTTACACGTCTTTCATATAAATCAATATTCTTTGCTTTCTTTTTATACATGCAAAGCTGTTTACATTTCATGGTAATACTGACAAAGTCGCAGTTCTGATAAAAAAAGAGACTACTTTCACGTTATATACATGACAGTTCTTTTTGAATATATGTTTCAAACGTGCACCTCACATACACAAAACATGTTTAGTAGACTAATCTTGTATGCAGTTGTTGCTTCTCATCTTTGTTTGAACCAATGTCACACTTTTTCAGACTTGTTGCTGCTTTAATGAAAACATTCAAGAAACAACAATGAAATACATTTAAAACCCTCCAATCCCTTATAACTCACTGCAAGTGAATAAAATGTATAAACATTTACCAAAAATTAATTTTCCCACATAGGGGCACCTACCGCAACTAGACAGCTGCACCTACAGGTATTACCATTTTCTAAAGTTAGGTTTAATCATTATGAAAGTGCATGTTAGAGCCTGTGTTCCGACTTACACAGATATTACCTGTCCTTATTCTATCTCTCTTCCTCTCCCAGATGTGAAAAACAATTTACATGGTCTCAGTAAACTTTACCTTTTAGCTTTAACAAAAAGTGAACTGGCTTCCCTTAAATAAACTAAACTGTGATTTGTTATATTTAATACACTGAAGTTCTAAAAACTGCTGAAGAAGCAGCTGCTTGAAAAAGTATTTACCTCTCAAGGTTTCAACCTACATTTATTTTCATTGGACTGCATGCAAGTTCCCCTTTAAATGTAAATCATAATGTTCCTTGTACACATAAGTTCCCCTTTAACTGTAAATCATAATGTTCCTTGTACACATCACTCAGAACACACTGTTCAGACTTTTCATGACTAATTGTTTGCAAATGCTTTTGTTTCCAAACAAAACCATTTGCTAATAGTAAAAACAGCTAGAAGCTTTGCAAATGCAAGAAAGATCTTACAGTGTTCATTCAGAATTTACTGACCAAGCCTCTTTTGACTAACTGCTTGCTTCAATTTTCTCTCCTTGTCTTCATCCATGAAGGCTTATTTCATGATAGCCTCCTATGGCTGGCTCTCACCCTTGGTCATGGGAAAGAAGATGATTATCAGATGGGGGCAAAAAATACTAAAAAAGGGGATAGGCATCTCTGGCTAGTATCAAGAAGGGTTCCCAGAGTCATCAAAATCTGGTAAACAAATCTATTCCTTGGTGACTGGCAAAAGCCTCAACTGGGCCTTCAAACTCTAAATTGAGACATGGAATCAGTTAGAGAGTAGTAACCACCAAACTCAAAAGGTGGAACATGACACAACAATCCCCCCACACTGTTGGTCCAGTAAGATCCTACAGGAAATGTAAATCACTTGTTTCCATCATGATCCATCTCTACAAGCCTAGTCTAAGTCCTTGGGATAGCATTCACAGGAATAAGACTTTTTTGGGAGACAATTCTGGCAACAAACAGGGCTCTGGTAAAATAAAGACCTCCTCCCTGTTCAGGGGAGTCTGCAGCTAAATGTTTCCTTGCCTCAAAAGCGAACTTAGGATCATAGGAGGGTACCAGGTTAACGGGCCCCCAGGGCCCTTAAAAGCCTAGCCAAATTCAACCTGCATTCCCAAGGGTGCTGGTTCAAGCAGATATGAAAATCAGCACCTAATGCCCCTGTCCAAAAGGAACATAGATGGAATGCCCGGGGTGAATTTCTACTTACCCATCCAATCCTTAACTTAGGGCCAACGAGGGGCTATAACATGAATAGGAAGCTTGTTCTAAAAGTGGGGCAACCTGTGAGAGACAAATCTGTCTCTCCATCAAAGTCTGTTGATCTCACATACCAGGTTAAGGTCCTTTGAGTGACTGACCGTCGTGCCATTTGACTTGAGAATGTGCAGCATTTTCATTAAAGCTGGGTCAGAGATTGCTCTGTATGCAAGGCACAAATCGCCTCTGAGCAGTCTGTATGACACAGAGTATAGTGACAATGATTTCACTCTGTCTGCATAAAAGAGTTCTTGAAGACCCTGAATTTTCTTTATAAGGTACCTTTGTGGTCTCCAACTTCTGCAGGCGATTGCAAAGGAATATACCAAAGGGAGCTTTGTTCTCTATTACTGGCCTGATGATGGAAGAGTACAGGGGGTTATAATCTCTTTTTTTTTTCTGGAGGCAATGCCTTACTTATGAGATAAGCAATATAAAATGCCCTTCTTATCACTGTGGAGACATGGTGATCGAAGTTAAGGGTGCTGTCAACCTGTGTGACCAGATCTCTCACCACTGACTGTGTGCTTAAGGTATAGCTACAGATGTGGTGGTTTGCAGGAAGATCACCCTTGCTGAAGGAGATGATAATGCATTTTATGCATTGAGTTTAAGACGACTTTGGCACCAGTCATTAGTCTGTGTAAGACCTTCTTGAAGGATGTTGACATCGTTAGGGGTTTTAATGATAGTTCCCAGTTTGCAGTCATCAGCAACCTTTATCACCCACAGTCCTTTAATTTTAGCCTGCACTTTGAAGAAGTAGAATCTGAACAATAGGGGTCCCAGAACCGATCCCTGGGGAACATCACTGGTCATGGGTCTGATGGAGGAGTTGGAGTCCCCTACTTTGCCATATGACCTCTATCAGTGAGCCAGTTTCCAACCCACCTGACAATACATGGGTTGATACACAGCTGGGTGATTTTGCCAATGATGTCTGAGTGGGGGATTGTGTCAAAAGCCTCTGCTAACTCTAAGTAGTCTGTATGCACAGATTTGCCCTTGGCTAGGGCTTTGATGACTGTCTCAATGTCCACCAAGTTTAAAAGGTATGATCTCCCTTGACAAAGCCAAACTAGATGACATTGAATGTTTGGAGATTTCTGATATCTTTGTTAATAAGGTCCATGATAATTCATTCCATGGCCTTGCAGATGAGGCTGGTCAGGCTAATGAATCTATAGTTCCTGGGCTCTGTGGATGCACCCTCTTTATGAAAAAGAATTACAGCAGCTGTTTTCCATTCTGCTGGGATGAAGCCAGTGCTTAAGCTGTGACCGAAAAGCTTGCCCAATGGTGAAGCTAATTCCTGTTTTAACCCGTGTAGAACACAGACCAGGATGTTGTCTGGTCCCACAGAGGCTGTGTTTTTGGCCTTGGAGAGGGCATTTAAGACCTGCTCCTTGGAGATACTGGGTGGGGAGGCAGATGTTAGGGGTGCTTTGGGGTATATGTGGCAGGGGGACAGGGGAGTGAAGTTTTCACTGAACCTATCAGCCGGCAGGTTTGCTACATTCATAGGTTCGATATATGCAGTACCACTAAATACGAGTTAAGCGTAAATCAGGGCCTTACCTTTGAGATTATGGATGTAACTAAAGAACACCTTGTATTATCCTTAGTTAGGGAAGCTAATTTGGATTTGTAGTTAGCCTTGGAGGACTTCACTAAGGGTCTTATTTGATTTGCTTGATTAAGTTGAGGAGGAAGTGTTTGCAGTTTTGAGACTGTTCCTTCCTACTCTTAGACAGAAATTTCTTTCTCCTATTGTACAGCCTATTAATGGTAGTTGTCCACCAAGCAGGTTTATTTTTCCTTGAAGATCTTGCTTTGGTTCTATCAGGTACGGCAGAGTCAATATAACTGTACAGGTGCTTATATAAAGCATTAGTGTATAACTCAGTACAGGTGTCTGTTCCATCTGTGGTAGGAGGGGCTATAAAACTATTTATGCCGTCATGTAAGAGGTTGTAATTGGCCTTGGAGAAGGTTTTTTTTAGTCTAGTTGTTGCTAAGGGGGGGTCTTGTGTTATAGTTACTTCTACCGAGACTGATCTGTGGTCAGATCTCACCAGGGATGGCCACACACTGGAAGTGGTGCAGAGGTCCCTCTTGTTAGTAAGCACCAGGTCTAGGATGTTTGAGCCCCTTGTGGGTGTGTCAGCCAGCTGGTCCATGGCATTGAAATTAATGAAGTCCAGTAACCTTTGGGCAAGTGAGTTAGAACACGTACAATTTACCCAGTCTTTGGACAGGTAAAGTCACCCAAAACCAAGGTGTTTGGTTGCATCTTGACTTAAGTAGATCCAAGTAGGCTGAGTGGTTGTCCTGATTCATGGAGGGGGTCCTGCAGCTGGCAATGACTGGAAGAGGGGTCTTACCTACTCAATTGCACCTGAAATAATTCAAGGGAATCATGCTGTTTAACCAATATAGAGGTGTATTTATCTTTAATGAATACTGATGCACCACCTCCTTTACTTCTCATGCCCTCAGTTTGTGGTCTGACTGTGTGGAGGGAAAGGTAATCTGGTATAGCTGGGGTGCTTTCCATAGCCTTAAACCAGGTCTCCCTGACTGCACAAATGTCAGCATCTTCCAGGGTGAGAGTGCTTCCAGTGAGTGCAGTTTCTGGTTTAGACTCCTAGTGTTTAGCAGCATAAACTTGAGGTTGTTTTAAAGGGTATTTTTACGTCCAGAATTTTGTTCTTTTGACATTGTCTAAAAAATGCCCTACAGGGATAGCAAGAGCCTTAGCCAGTAACTGAAATCCTAGGGGTGACAGATAATGACTATCTCTGACAAAGCATCGACGTTAGTCGACCATGTTATCTGAGGCCGACAGACACTGGATCCCCTTTGAATGACACCAGAAACTAAGCCAATTGTTGAAATCAATCATTTTTTGTTTGTATTGCGGTATCATCCTAACCGAAGGTAAAATGCTGCTTAAGGCCAGGGACATACCTGCCTGAGACACATAATCAGATAGATCAGTCATGTCTCTCTTCATACAGTCCAGTGAGGTATGTCTCAAATCATTCACACTAACATGGACTATAACGGAGTCATAACAGTGCCTGTTGACAGACCTGAATGCATGTGTGATGTAGCAGATCCTGGCACCTGACAGATAGTTGACCGTGACCTCTTCCTTATCCAACCTGGTGAGAGGGACATCTGTGTGTCTCACAACTGAGTTGCCTATGACAAAGATGTTTGTTTTTGTGTTATACCTTAGGGGTTTGACTGGTGAGACACTGGTGTGTAACATATTATGTGTACCATGTTCTGCAAAGGATGTATTATGTGAAGCGTGCTTGTGTTTGTGAGATCTCTGATGCTTAGGTAAGCTTCTTGTAAGGACCTCCACATATGTAGGTTTATGTGTTGTTGATTTGGTAGGTGCAGGTAGTGAGGTGTGCATGCTGACAACCTGCTTTGTACAAGGTTAACTGACCGGTGAGCGAGAGAGCCTGGATTCTAGGTTTTTGACATAGAAGCATCTTTCAAGTAATGAATTTGTGAAAAAGTGGGTTGTCAGTGTACATGAGGCAACTGCTACATTGCCTCAGGATGCCCATGTCAACTAGGCTGGTTGCAGAACCTGTGGGAAATTGTCTGTCCATAATGCTAGTTCCATCTGCCAAGTCAAGTAAAGAGGGTTACTAGCTATCAAGAAAACCACCAACCCATCTCGTAGGTCCAAGAAGGAAAGCACAGATGAGTTACCCCTCCACCCCCCAACACACACACACACACACACACCAGCCATTGGCTGTCAAAAGGGAAGGAGGACTATGAAAGGAAATGTGAACCTCTTCAAACCAAGGTCTCAATCCCAAAGACAGCATCAAGGATTCTGAATGTGGGAAAGACTTACCCCTGCCACTAGAAAGTATCATAACCAACCAGGAAATGTTGGAATGCCTCTGTTCATAGAAGAAGGGGGAGGCATTCTTCCAGCATAATCAGTCAAGACTAGAACAGATCCCACTCTGCTCACATGTCCAGGATGCCAATACTATGCATCCCCAGTCTTTTGCAAGAGAATGGACTACCAGCACAGGAATCACAAGATGTCAGCCTAAAATTGACAGCTCACAAACCTTAGCAACCCAACAGATTACAATTAAGAGAAATGTGGGTACCCCATATGATGACCCCTTTTAGAATACCAGAGAGGATGCTCTACTATAAGAATCCCTACAAGAGTCACATAGGGATCTACTCCTTCTCAGATTCAGTCACAGTGACAAACATCCAAAAATGTTGTGAAAACTGAAGGGCACCTAAGCACAGCCCACTCTTACCAGTGGTTATACCCAAACCACAGACTCAAAAAGAGCACCAAAAGACCCCGTCCCTAAGGTGAAAAGACAGAACATTCTCCACTTATACCAGAATGGAGAATAAGGGTCCAACAATCTTTAACAGGAGGGGAGACCAACCCTCCCCCCCCCAAGAGTAAGAAATCAGTGGAAAGGAATAGTGACCAGCATTCGCAGTCTCTATACTGTTAATTCCTAACACATTTCTCTTCAGGAGGAGTAAAAGAGGGGAATCCCATGGCACAGGTTATAAATAGAGGACCATCTCTCAGAGATGAAAGGTTTAGCTGGAGACACTTGGGCTATGATGAACCCCTTCCTTCTGTGGAAGAGTATGACTGCAGACAACAATGGAATGTACTTAATAATAAAGAGGGAGACTGCCTCCAGCTAAGGAAATGCTGTAACTCCTGCTCAAATTCTCCCTCTTGTTGAAGGAAGCATCTAGAAGAAAATCATCCATCTCATCATCTCCAAGGGCAAAGTTACCTCATAGGTTCATAGATTAGTACTAAGCTAACTGCCCTTGCAAGCCATTTTAAGCCTAGCCAATTACCCCTTGTGAGACTCAAACCCCACACCTTGTGTTTGTAAGGCAAACACCTTAACCATTAGGCCACCCTCCCAATCTCAGTCATGACATTCTGCACAGAACAAAGCAAAATCCAAAAGAGGGCAAAGACAAACATGATCAAAGAGAAGTGTCCTTTGCATGAAGGCCCTTATGAAGAATGACAACAACCATACAGAATACTATATTTACAAAGTAACAAAAAGCATGTTGAGAACTACATAAACATAGAAAGGAGATTTTTCCAAAAGGGCTGTCTGCAACTAAGGGCACAGAAAACAGGCAAGAGGGAGATGGAATTCACTGGAGTAATTTAGTACTGGAACTAAGGAACTGGAAGCAAATAACTAGGGAGGGAAAGTCAGCAGAATGGGATGAGGCCAAACAGAAATTTGGGCTGCTGGTTGGAGACTGCCTTAGGGACTGATAGCATAGTACAGGCAAAGAGAAAAAAAATAAAAGAAAGATCAGCTCTGGTCAAGTTTATAGTTGAGTCTACCACAGAAGTTGCATTTAAAATGGAATAATTAGTAAAGCATATAAAATAATGCATGATAACTGTAAGAATCAATCAGAAGAGGTTAAAAAAGACTGAGGAATCAAAATGGAAAAGCAATATACAAAGGGTCAATGGGAAGACATTTTATTGTTTCCAAGTATGCAATAAAATCTAGAAGGTTTAGAATTTTTGCATAGGCACTGTTATACCCTAAAGAGACTTCAGAGAATTTTTCCACAGGTAAACAGCAATTGTTGATGACAGACAGGGGTACCTGGGAATACATCGAAATGGCAGACTTTAAAATGTTCCTACAAGGTACTTAATCAAAAATGTTAGATGAGTAAATTACTATAACTAAGGAAATGATTACTTTAAGCAGGGTTATATAAAATGAACTGCCTATTAAGTAAGAGTGCCCAAGAGGGTGTGTGTTACTGAGGAAATAAAGCATGTCCACGGGTGTTCTGAGGCCTGGTTTCACAGGTGGTGGGCCTCTACATGGAAGAGTTATTTCCACAACAGCACACACCCTGACCATCCGTTAAATTGTTTTGGAATTATTTTTTTTTTATTTTATATCTACACCTATACAATTTTTTTTTATTGCTGATGTAAAATAGTTCCAAATAGTTCCTCTGCTTATATTTCGAACTAGATGTATTATATTTAACTGTTGTTGGCGGAAGTATTTTACATTCAAAATAAAAATTATTTCAGTATTTAATGTCTATACACACACACGTACTCAGAAGTACAGAAAGACAAGCAGACCTACAGACATGTACAAGAAACATGCACATATAGACAGATTCACTCACATATATACATAAAAACATACACACACTCCTTGCATTTAGCATTCACAGACAGCTTGAGAGCAAATAAAGGAAAAAAAAAACATGAATGCAAGGTATAGCAACTCTCTCCACCCCACCCCACTCCCACACACACCTTTTACTGTCACTGATTTTCCTGCACAAAAAACACTGGTTAAAAATCAGACAACAATGTCAGAGACAGTTTCATAACTCTATTTCTCAACCTATGGTAAAGTACTGCCTGATGCAGTCTAAGCCCACTCACTCACTAATTTAGACATTTACTTTTATTTTTTTCCCCATTTTAGTTACTTTGGCATTTTACTTTTACAATAGCTAAATAGCAAGGTGCTGTTTAGAGATAGTAAACATGGTGGACATTTAGTTTTTAACTGCCCGAGCTTCACGGCAGCTGCAACTCCTACTCAAAAACCCCTTCCTGTTGAAGAAAACATTTATAGAAAAATCTTCCAACATATCACCAAAGGGAAAATCACCCCAACATAAAATTCTGCACAGAAACTCACCAAAACCTGCTGCATTACCCACAGTAACTAATCAGGGTCGCTTATTCTCTAAGACATTGTAAAGCTCTACTAAGTTTAGTGCTGTTAGCTGCCAAAACACAATTACTAAAATATGGAAATCAAAAGGTAAATCACACTTAACAAAATTATTGAATGTTGTAAAGGATATAAAAAAAAGTTGGAGAGGGAATCTTTAGAAGATGAAAGGAGCAAACTACAAAGAAATAAATGAAATCTGTAGGAACAATACGTGTAGAATAATGTTCTGGTGGAGCAGTGAAATTTCAGGGAAGACAGGACTTGGGAAGTCTAAATAATGTTAAAATTAATAATTGTTAAGAAATAAACCATAAATGTATAAAGCTTAAGAAAATCTATGTAATGGTTTGCTTACCTTTTTTACACCTGTATGTGCACCCATGTCACTTTGTAATAGGTGATGTTAATAAAGGTGTTTTAAAAAAGGAAAAGTTCCCTGATCTTGGACTCAGAAAGGGCCTTAAGCACTCCAACTACTGACTCCAAAAAGAAGACCTGGAACGTGGCCATAAGAGGTATGTAGATGAGAACCCTAAGCTGCATTGTGGCACAAGAATGCACCTTCTTACCAGATTTGTTCAACACTTAAGATATCTTATCCACCATGCATGGGAAGGCAGACTGCAATCTCTGGGGCTACTGGTAAGCCCCACTAGATCATGCAAAAATCTGCCCTGGTGTGTTAAAATAATGCTACTCCAATGTACTGTGGGCCACTATACCGAATCATCATTCTTATGTGCCAGAGCAGCACAGGAAGGGTGCTTCGGTGTTTCCACAATATAATTTTCAAAAGTTACTCCAGGACAGGAACTCATTTGAAACCTATGTGCAACCTGAGGTAACCGCCAGGCAGGAATTCATATGCCACACTGGTTTCCTAAAGGAGAAGTCATCCACAGAGGGGCCCCCAGGACTTTGCCTCAACAATGAAGATCTGCTCACTCCACTTTTTAGGTTTTCCAGGGCTATAATGTTATTAGGTGTGACTATACATGGATATGGCTAGTTTAACAGGTATATATGTATCCTGCCTAAGTGTAGGACAGGTATTATGGCTGGTGGTATTATCTGCCTTCTAGGGAAACAAAAGGGAAGGAATTCCTGCTCCCTCCAAAATCTCCAACAACAGAATCATGGAAGATATATGTGCAGAGTGTCAGGTAGACTGGGATTCTCATGTATGGAAGAGGGATTTGTAATGCACCTAGAGTGGGCACTGAACTCATGTCTCTTAAGGCAACATCCCACACCTGCTACTCTAGTTTCTGCAAAGTGTCCAACAGATACTTGATCATTTAAGCCTTGACATGTAGTTCCTGACATGGGCCCCTCATTGGCTCCTCTTCAAAATGATAGGTCTGTAGCAAGCCTTAGTAGGTGAAGCTTCAGCTCTGATCCATGACCAGGTGACTTGAGAGATTGCTCCTCCCTTTGAGACTAGTTGGAATGATGGCCTACTAGCGTACTCAGGGAAGAAGATGTACAAATAGCATGGGATGCACCCCTCCTAAGGTACCACCCAAGGTTAAACCTTTTCCAGGTCTTAAATCCTCTGAAGAAAAGAGAAATGGCAAGAATTTGAGAAACTGCTAATCGGAGATGACCCCTGTCCATGTAAAAATAGTGAGGCGCAGAAAACATGGTCTTTACTCTGCACTAGGCCCCAACTAAACCTCAGAGTGAAGTTACAGGTTCAGAAATTCTAGCATGCCCACAAGGCATCAAGATGGACCCTCCTTCAGCCAGTTGTATGATTTGGACAAGTTTCAAAACCAATGAAATGCCACAAAAAGACGCACAAATGCAAAAACTTTTAGAGATAAAAAAAATGAGAGCTAAACTATGTGAGTGGCCAAAAATAACTGGCTACATACTGCCAGAGGCATACAGAGATAAAGTTCTGAATATGGCCCAGGTGACTATAGAGTTTAAATATTGGCACAGTTAGGGAAGATAGGTGTGCCCATCTTAGGGAGGTACGGAAGGCATGCCCACTGTTGAATTTGCCTGGCAGAGATCAGGGAAACAACTGTGCAGTGCTGTCTGTATGTGGGCGGGGCAGTTTTGCTGATGCCAGCCCCTTACAGAAGTGTTGAGTTGTGCAGCACTGATGCCTACTGCACATACCACACATGGGGTGTTAATGTGTTTGCATGAAGGGTAGTGGGGAAAAAAGGAGAAAAATATTCCCTTGGCAGCAGTATGATATTACCCTGAGATGCCTTGCTCTCCTCATTGGACCTGAATATGTTCAGTGCAAGTCTGGAGGAGGTTGGGAAGGTCTGACAGATTTGATGAATCAGGAACATCACTAGGAGACGCTGGGAACTGATGATGGTCAGCAGTGATTGGGGGGGTGGCTGTCTGACAGCCAGAATCAGCAAGCCTATGTAGTCAATGAATGACATAATGTCAGTTATCATGAGCATGAATCTGTCTCCAACAATGGGAACGTCTTGCAAAACAATGTTTACTGATGACTGGTGGACAGGATAATACAAACCACAGGACCCTTCAAGAAAGGTCTTTGATGCTAGAGTTGTGCATGTTCATTTTCTTTTTCTAAGCAGAACTGGAGACCTAAGTGTATGGTGCTCCAAGACAGCAAGTTATTTACTGTGCACACTGAATTACTAATGCTGATATCTGCAATCTTCTAATCCAGACCCAGAAGCCTTAACCATTAGATCATACAGACAACCCCAGACAAACAAACCATTCTTCCTTCTGGCAACACATATCATTCTGTTGCTGTGCTTAGGCAATAAGCTAAACAGAATAAAAGACAACATGCATACTGTCTGCTTACTTTAAAATGCATATCAGGCAATGCTTTATGGCTCTATTCAACCTGACACCTAAGGAGATGAACTAGTGACTCTAACAATGCGATACAGATCAGCAATACATTTATATGCAACAGATGTGACATACCTTATTGCACCATGTCTATTTCCCAGTCCAGCTTTTTCAGACAGCTCACTATTTTTGTGGTCAAAATCACTGAGGTCAAGAAAGTAAATTATTCAGCATTTTACACAATTCCTGCACAATGTCCTGAGGAGCAGTAGAACTTAAATAAACAGGTAGAAAAATAAGCCTGCACATATACCAGGAAGTGCAAGGTCCTTATAACACAACAATTTAAATCCAATACGGCCTTATTATTTTCTCAAGGTCACCTCTGTTAGCACCCCAGAAGGCTAGCAGAAAAGTACAGTTTTGTACCTACCATAAATGTAGATGTTCGAGGATTCCATTGCTGCAGTCCTAACTATTGGGTATAGTCCGCGTCCAGTCGGCCCGAATACCAGAGTATAAGGCTGACGTCGGCCAGGGCGCATTAGACTGACGTCAGTACGTCAGGGTACTAATGCGCATGACCGACGTCATATCCTCAGTCTTTTCTTGCCCCAGATGTCAGAAGACCCTAAAAAGACAAGTCCCAAAATACCTGCACCAAAAACATGTACAATATATACAACAGTATATACAAAAATATAAGCATGTAAACTCACCTACACAACCACCCCTAAACATAGAGGGGAAGGAGGGAGGGTAAATTGGACTGCAGCAATGGAATCCTCGAACATCTACATTTATGGTAGGTACAAAACTGTACTATGTTCTTCGTTTTCCATTGCTGCAGTCCTAACTATTGGGTAGAATCCCAAAGCAGAGGTAAGGGAGGCTGGCAAATCATAAAGAAGTAGGAGCTGACAACATGCCTTGCAAAACAGCCGTGGCAAAACCAGCCCTAGACTTAGAGTAGATAGGAAGGTGATAATGCTTAGAGAAAGTATGCACTGAACTCCAAGTAGCTGCTTCC
Source organism: Protopterus annectens (assembly GCF_019279795.1). Classification (NCBI taxonomy): domain Eukaryota; kingdom Metazoa; phylum Chordata; order Ceratodontiformes; family Protopteridae; genus Protopterus; species Protopterus annectens. Next base: position 229,111,089 of record NC_056746.1, read on the forward strand.
AAAATATCCTTAGTTGCCACCCCTTAGAAATGCTGTTGAAGTGGCAGTAGCCCTAGTGGAATGAGGCCTAATCCCAGCTGGAATCTCCTTGCCATGATGGGAATAACAAAATGCAATGCAAAAGCCAATCCACCTAGAAATAGTTTGTTTTGACACAGGCTTGCCCTGTGAACTCAAAGCAAAAGAAACAAACAACTGCTGAGACTGCCTAAAATCCTTAGTCCTGCTTAAATAATAACGCAATTGCCTGTGTACATCTAAAGTGTGCAAAATCTTTTCCCCTTTATTTTGAGGGTCTGCATAAAACGTAGGCAAATGAATAGTTTGGTTTAAAGCCACACTAGAAACCACCTTAGGCATAAAGGAAGGATTAGTACGTAATGATACCCTATCCTTATGGAAAATCAAAAGGGCTCTACTGCCATAAGGGCCTGCAACTCAGACACCCTTCTTGCAGAGGTAATAGCCAACAGAAAAGCAGTCTTCCATGACAAGTATTTCAATTCAGCAGTAGCTGCAGGCTCAAAAGGTTGTAGAGTAAGTTTTTCCAACACAAAATTGAGATCCCAAGCAGGAGTAGGAGCTCTACGTGGGGGTCTTATATTCTTTGCCCCTCTAAGAAACTGCTTGAACAAAGGATGCGAAAACAAAGGTGGGTCACAATCATAGTGAGCTGAAATTGCTGCAGCATGAATCTTAATGGAAGAGAAGGACAAACCTTTGTCCAATAACTCAGTAAGATATTGAAGAGCCACACTCAAATTAGGCTCAGAAATCTCCAAATTCTTTGCTGTACTCCAAAATAAAAATCTCTTCCATTTTTCTGCGTACACTCTCCTTGTACTAGGTCTTCTAGCTTCCATAATCACATTTAAAACTTGTTGAGGAAGTTGAGACCTGCTGTGTTTCAACACAGAATATGCCAGGCTGTTAGATGAAGAGAGTGAAGCTTGACATTGAGCAGATGACCGTCCTTCTGAGATAACAGATGAGGAATCAGAGGTAAAGGCCATGGAGGCTTCTTTACCAGACTCAGTAGTGGGTACCAGTGTTGCCGAGGCCAATCTGGAGCTATCAAAATCATCCTTGGCCTGTCTTGTCTGACCTTTAATAGTACCTTTGGAAGAAGAGGCAGAGGTGGAAAGGCATACACATGAAGGTTTTTCCAACTGAAAGACAGAGCATCCACTTTCCAAGCTGTGTGATGAAACCCCTTTGTGCAATACTTTGGCAGCTGGTGGTTTAGTGGAGAAGCGAACAGATCTATGTCTGGAGTTCCCCATGACACTGTCAATTTCTGAAATACATGAAGATCCAGTTTCCACCGTGGGGATCCATGATTTGTCTGCTTAACACATCTGCTAAGGAGTTCTGTGCTCCTGGCAGAAACCTTGCCTGAAGAGTTAGTTGCAAGCTTAGCGCAGTCTCCCATAAAATCATTGCTTGCCTGCATAGAGGATAAGAATGTGTTCCCCTTGCTTGTTGATGTACCACATGACAGTTGTGTTGTCTGTTAGAATCAACACCTGCCCTGGAAGAAGTAACTCCTTGAAAGCCACTAATGCAAACTGGACTGCTAACATCTCCTTCATGTTGATATGTAGATGCTGTAGTCTGGCAGGCCACTTGTCTTGTATCCACTTTCCATTTAGATGAGCTCCCAAGCAATGTCCGAGGCATCTGTCGTTAAGATCTGACTTGCCTCTGGCCGGGTCACAGAGAGTCCCTTGTTTAGGTGACATTCCTGAGCCCACCACAAGAATTCTTTTGAAGGCAAGGTATTATTTGAATGACAGTGTCCAAATCCTGGCAGTGCTGTGTCCATACATTTTGAGATACCATTGTAGCTTCCTCATATGCAGTTTGGCATTGGGAAGCACCAGAATACAAGATGCCATGAACCCTAATGCTTGAAGGACTGTCCTTGCAGTCAGCACGGACTGATGAGATAGTTGATGGAAGTAAAGTGACAGACTCTTTTGTTTGTCCGGGGTTAAAAAGGCCATCTGGGCTGCTGTATTCAGTCTCACACCCAGAAAGCACATGTCTTGAGAGGGTACTAGACTGGACTTTATTTCGTTCACAGAATACCCTAGGCATCTTAGCACTGCTATAACATATTCCAGATGCTGTAGAAGGTCTTCCTTTTCTTGAGCCAGAATCAGGCAGTCGTCCAAGTAAGGATAGATTTGAATTCCTTGAAGCCTGAAGTAAGCTATCACTGGAGCCAGAACCTTTGTGAATACTCTGGGCGCAGTAGATAAGCCAAAGGGCAATGCAGAGAACTGATAATGAGAATTTCCAGCTCGAAACCGCAGATACTTCCTGCAACTTAGCCTTATAGGCACATGAAGGTAAGCTTCCTTGAGATCTAAAGTTACCATCCAGTGATCTTTGCCCAGCAGAGGTAAAAGCTGTTGTAACGTCAACATCTTGAACTTGGGAATGTCCAAAACGTGTTGAGGAGAGATAAATCCAAAATTGGTCTCCACGTGTTCCCCTTCTTTGGTACTAGGAACAGGCGAGAATAAAATCCTAGGCCCCTTTCTGATACAGGGACTGGCTGAATGGCCCCTATCTGGAGTAACTGAGAAACTTGCTTGTGAGCCTCTTTTCTTTGTGGAGGAGGAACGTCTGGCATGCCTTTGAAAGGGGGCATTGTATGGAAATAAAATCTGTAACCGTGGTGAATGATATCCAACACCCATTTGTCTTGAGTAATTAAATCCCAATTTTCTTTGAAAAGAGACAGTCTTCCTCCCAAAGGAGCTGCCAGACGGGAATCTACTGGCAGCTGAAAAGACAGGTCATTGGGTCTGTTTACGAAAGGACTGACCCCTGCCCTCACCAGAAGTCTGAGCAGGTGAACTCCCTGTTCTAGGCCTAAAAGAACCTTGAGCCCTGCCCCTACCACGTCTAGACCTACCCTAGACTGGGAATCATAAGCAGGATATGTCCACCCCTTAGCAGGCCAATTTCTACTAAACTTTGGCTGCACCTGCAAAAATCTTTAACAGTTTGCATAGACTTAGCTTTGTCCTCCATTTTCTTTAAAACTGCTTCCACAGGCGATCCAAACAACACATCAGACTGTAAAGGAGCATCCAAAATCCTTGTCTTAACATGCTCAGCTAAATTCTGATCCTTCAACCAGGCATGCCTGCGAAGAACAGAACTGGTAGCAGCCACCCTCGAGGAGGCCTGTACAGCATCAAAACCACATTGCAAAGAATGCTTACCCACTTGTTCAGACACATGAACCAAATCCAGCAACTCTTTACACTCAATACCTTCCGCCAAAGCATCCACCTTAGATTTCAATTGTGAAAGGAGAAAATTCTGATATTTTAGCATGTGAAACTGACAATTCAATGCTCTCATGGCTAGAGTGGAAGAAGTATACACTTTCTTTCCCCACCTATCCAAAGCCCTTGCCTCTTTATCAGTGGGAACAGGATTTTTAACCACAGAAGCCTTAACACCTTTAGGCCCTTGAGAAATAGATTCTGGGTCCGCCCTAGGACTCTTAAACAAATATTTATGAGCTGGCACCCTATAATACCTATCAGGCTTAACAGGTGCAGGAGGCAAACAGTCAGGTTTCAGGCAAGCCTCAGCACACACATCTTCCACCACATTCAACACAGGAGGAATAGCTAAAGGCCTATGCTGGGGTAAAACAAGAATTCCCTAAGCCTTTTCCTGGAATCAGAGTAATCCTGGCCTTCCCATTTAAAGTGCTCCCTCATGGAATGCAGAGTCTCTGAAAATGAGAAATCCTCAGGAGGAGAAGCTGTAGGAGTGGAATCATCCACATCAGAATCAGAATAAGTAGGATACTCCTGCATATCTTCCACAGAAGATTCTGAAGCCTCTGAACACTGTTCAAAACTATCAAACTCCGGTTCCACCCTAGGCCTCTTATCAGGTGGGGGCATAGAACCTCTAATCATAGTAATCAAATCTTCTGCCATTTTAAGCATATGTTTCTTAGGTACAGAACCCGAAATGCTAGGAGAAGCCCCCACTGAAGCTGAACTAGGCCTACCCTCAAAGAAGTTTTGGCAACAGAAGGAGAGGCTCTAACTACCTTGGGAAGAGAGGGAAGAACAGTCACCTGAGAAGCCCCTCAGCCTGGCCTACCTCCAGAGAAGGCACATCCTGTAATAGTAAAGTTTCTGCCTGGGATTCCATGGAAACTCCTGGCAAAACCTCTGGCTC